>NW_008629008.1:15995-39626 GCF_000691845.1 Merops nubicus
ATTATTAGAGTATAATAATATACATTGTATAAATAATATAAATAATGCAAACCTAAATTATGTAGTATGGTAAATGGTATAAAGAAATGAGAATAGTAGGGAGGCAGACAAGGACCTGAAAGCACTGCCCTGTTTCCCAGAACTGCCCCTTTTTGGGGTGTTGCTGTTAGGGCTGGTGTCCCATCGCCTTGCAGGACACAGAATCATTTAGGTTGGAAAAGACCTTTAAGATCATCAAGTCCAACCATTGACCTAAATCTGCCAAGTCCACTGCTAAACCATGTCCCTCAGCACCTCATCTTTTCAATCCCTCCAGGGGTGGGGATTCCACCACTGCCCTGGGCAGCCTGTGACGCCTCTTGGCAAAACTTTCATGGATGACTTTTTCCTCATGTCCAACCTCAGCCTCCCCTGGGGCAACTTGAGGCCCTTTCCTCTTGTCCTGTCCCTTGTCCCTTGGGAGCAGAGCCTGACCCCCCCCTGGCTCCAGGCTCCTGTCAGGAGCTGTGCAGAGCCAGAAGGTCTCCCCTGAGCCTCCTTTGCTCCAGGCTCAGCACCCCCAGCTCCCTCAGCTGCTCCTCCCCACACTTGGGCTCTAGACCCTTCCCCAGCTTCATTGACCTTCTTCTTGACCTGCTTCAGCACCTTGATGCCTTTCTTGTACTGAGGTGCCCAACGAATGGAGCAGTCAGTGTTCATAGGTTTGAAGTCATATTCCCTTGCCTGGTTATTGAGTCTTTTCTTACCCTTCTGAAGCAGGAAATATCAAGGAGCAGTGTTATTTTCTTGCCAAATAGGCAATATATTTTGGAGACTAGGATGTGTTTCAGTGCTGCTAGGAAGAAATAGTTCTTTGACAGTTATATTAAAAATGGGGACTCATGCAGCTCCTCCAGAGTTTCAGCATTGTGGGGTTGGGCTGAAGGAAAAGGGCATGTGAGGATAAGAGGGCAAATTTCTCACGTATTCTCAGTGTCAAAATCATTCTTTGGTTTTGTATAGGAAGTTTGTGTATTTGTTTGTTTTATTGCAATTATCTGAATTTTCTTTTTTTTCTTATGCCAGCGAGTACTAAGGGGTGAAATCTCCCATCGCTCACGCCTTTTGTGTTTGCTACAGAGCTCTCTCTTAACAGGTAGCAGGATTTTGAAACCCAGATGACGTGTCCATGAGAAGCATCCAGTGCTGCGTTGTCCTAACACTGAAGGTACAGTTAGGACTTCCCACCGTGTCCTTTCTCTTCACACTCACTGATGCTGGCATTATCAAGAGTCACTGGTGTACGACCTGCAGGGGGGAGGTCACTCCTATGGTCCTTGGGCCTCCAGACAACTGTTCTTAAACCTGGCTCTGTCTAGGAGGATGTAAATGGCCACAGCTCCAGTACAAAGCAGTGACCAAAAGGGTTTTTCTTTCCTCTCTCTGAGAGTGAGAAATGTAAGAAAACTTGATGTTTCCTCCTCAGAGAGTGAAAATGGGCATTTTCCTCTCTGCTCCTTCCCCCCAGCCCAGCACCCTGATGGGTCCTTCTGCAGGGCATGTCCAGCAGGGCTCTCAAGCTGTGGTGGGAGATGCCCTCGTCAGTGACACCTTGCTGTCACTTTAACCATTTTTATCCTTTTTGGTGGTATCTGGATGTGTTTTTTTACTTAGCAACACTTCCTTTTTCCCATGTTCTGAGCTGAGATCTGCTGTCTGATGAAGAAACCCAGACCAGGTTGTCCTCAGGGCTGTGCAAGCACTGTCACTGTAGATGCCCAGGCCTCAACAGGGGCATCCCCTGGTGCCCAGGTCTAGCTGGTTGCACTCGAGTGGAGGCTGGGCTGGGAACTTCCAGACACTCCATCCTACGTGAGCTCTTCTGGGATTCAGTGTCCACCTGCCCAGCGTCCATCTCCAGGGCCATGGGCAGTGGGCACCTGGTTGGTTAAGGACTTGTTAAGGTTCCCTTGCTATAAAGGACTTCTCAAGCCCATAAAAGGCTGCTAATATCCAAGGATGAAAGAATAATCCATAAATTCCAGTGAACACAACAAACCAGTGTCAGTTTGGGGTGACATACCCAGTTTTCTGTTTCATTACAGCACTCTGACCACTATGCCTCTCTGCAGCCACCATTTCCAAAGATGCTGCTCTAAAAGCCTAGAGGAATTATTACATGTACAGCCTCATTGGTATTTAGACGGGTACCATATGTCTTAGTGATTTGATAGTGTAGCTGTTTCCAATAAATTGCATTTATTCAGACAAAAATAGGGAAAATAAATGTCAATAGCCATAAGTGGGAGTGTTGGCAGGAAGAAACGAACCTTAAAAGTGCATGGCTCAAGAACCTGTGCAAATCTGATCTGAAACTGGGTTGGAAGCACAGTGTCACCTCAGTGCTCCTTCAACACTGCAACAGAACAGGCAGTAACTTTTGGCATTTTCCTGCATAATAAAACATCAAAGTAAATATCTTGGATTTTCTGGGTTTTGGCAGAGATTGTTAAAGCATCAAGGAGCCTTCGCTGATTTTTAATTCAAGAGGACAAACAAAACTGATACTGGACCACAGCTTTTTAAATTACAAAATACTCTGGGCTTATCAACCAGTACAAAACCAGGATCCTGTACAACAGTTTTAGTTTCCATGACACACAAAGGATGATAGTTATGAAAATGGGTCACACATACTAACACTAAAAGCCCACACCACTGTCCACCCTCTGCCAAGGGGCAGTAAGCCAATGGGGATCTCAGTCAGGGTGTAATGAGGTTTGCAGCAATTAGCACTTCCCATTTCCCTCTGTCAGGTTTGCTCCTTTGCAGGGACCTTCACTGCTTAAACCTGGTGTCTCTTACCCTTATTTTCATCTGCATTTATGCTCCTCTATCTGCAATGTAAGTAAATAGATAGCAGATTTTATTATTAAAAGTACAGCAGGATGTTTTGAGGTGAAGAATGACAAATAGTCAGCACATCAAAGAGGTGAACTCCACCTGGAAGAGCTCTTTCCATCCCACTCCAGTCCCATGAAGACAAAATGCAGTTTCTCTCTCTGTGAATTCTGAATATCAGGCTCCCAGGCAGAGGCATTACTGCTAAATTTCATCTGAAAGAAGAACAAATGAATCAAACAATTCAGAGAATAATTTCCAAAGCATCACTGCATTCAAGGGAAGTGACCCTAGATGATACATAAAGCAATGGTTATACAATTCACTGTGAACTATCCACACACCTCTGCAAATAAAAGTAAGTGCAGTAACAGTTCTGCTTTAGTTAATCACAGACCGGGCAGCTTCACCTCAGACACTTCTCTGGACACAGTTTTGGTATATATTGTTTCACACGTTGCCTGGTGCTGAGCACTGGAGATCTGATGGAGCACTGAGAGTTTTCCCTGGTGTAGGATAACTTCCTGTGCAGGCCCTGTTAGTTTCATTTGATGGCCTTATGCTGATTTTTTCTTTTTTTGTCTGTATGGATTTCTCACAACCATTTGTTGTTGAATATGTAGTTACTCCAAACAATGTCAAAAAGGGAAAGCAGGAGCTTAGATCCCTGCTGGAGATTTTTCTAAGCTTTAGAACCAAAACTTATATTTTTTCTAACCAAATAGAACAATGTAAATTTACTTAGGTGTTGTGCACAGGAGTGAAATTTCAAGTGCAGCCAGCAGTGATTTGGGACATGATTTGGTTTTCTGCATCATATTCTTGCTGCTTCAGAGCTGGCAGCAACTGGAAAGCAAGTGGTGTTCTTCTGGTGTGCAAAAAAAATGCAGTCAAACTCAGGAAAGAATTTAAGCTACAAATATTTCAATATTCTTCAAACTTTTAAACACTCACTGAGAGCAATATTGCTGCATTACCTGTAAGACCACAGCAGAGCCTATTTCCATGAAAAGCCTTTGCAGATTCCCTCTGATTTCAGCTGGAACAGGGAGAGCAGGGGAAGTTCTGGTCTCTTTGAGTATTAAATGCCTGGAACTGAACTAACTTGATGTTTCAGGGTGCAGTTTCATCTTTTTTTTTAATGATGAACCACACTGAGGGTGGCCGAGCCTGGAGCAGCTGCCCAGAGAGGCTGTGGAGTCTCCTGCTCTGGAGAGATCCCAAACCCCCCTGGGCACCATCCTGGGCACCCTGCTGTAGGTGAGCTGCTGGAGCAGGGGGTTGGATGAAATGATCTCCAGAGGTCCCTTCCAGCCCCTACCATTGTGTCAATCTATCTGGGAGCAAGGGTGGGTTTACACCCTGTAGTCTCCAGCCACAGGTTTCTGTGTTCAGGGAGTCAAAAGATAAAATAAAAATCCAGGCTGAATGTGCCCCCAGCTCCAGAGAAGGCAATTTAAACCAGGAGCTGGTGTCCACCTGGACAGACATATTTCCTAATTGAGACCAACTAAAGGTTCTTTTCTGGTTTGTTTAGATGCTATAATCACAGAAGTCTCTGGCAAATTAAGCATAAAAGTGCAGAGGTGTTGGGAAAAGTCTTTATATTGGAGAAATGCTATGAGAAGTGATCTACTTGAAGTGCAGTCTCGGGTTTTTTTATTAGAGTATTTACCATTAACTTTGTCCCAAGTGGCCAATTACTGTCCTTTTTATGCCCTTTTATTGTGAGATTCAGAGAACACTCTACAAACAAACCCCTCCTGATGCTTCTCAGCAATTGTTTCTGTGGTTTTTCGCCTTTCTCATGCTGTTTGCAGAGCGTGGGGGAGGCTGAGCTGCTGATCCCTGGAGCAACCCCAGCCCTGGCCCCAGCTCCCAGTGCTGCACATCCCTGGGCAGCACATTGCTTTGACATCAGCACGCTCTGCAGGTACCAGTGGAGCAGCTGGGCTCCTGGGATGCCTCTGAGGAGCAGCTTTGCTCAGCACTGACCTTGCCATCTCCACTAGATAAGCCCAGCTCGAACCTGCCCCATCTGGAGTGCATTGAGCCCAGCCCAGGGTGGTTCTGTGCCCCCCTTCCTCCAGGTGAGAGTCCCTTCCCAGGCTGGGGCTATAAAAGAGTTTTTCAGCAGTTCTTTTTTTCCCTGTTCTTGTCACCCAGAGGTGGAGCAGTCCTAGCTTGGACTAGCTTCAAAGTATGTGGTCACATTCTCCCTCCCCAGGCCAGTTGCTGTCAGCTCAGTGGTGGGTGTTGCTAGGAGTACTAGGAGCTAAACAGGAGTTTTTTATGTGTGTGGTAATGCACTATGAAGAGAAGAAAATCTGTGAGACCTTTTAAAACCTTGTCTGATGCATAGTAAACTTAAAAAATCATTCTTCTACTTAGTGCTAGCTTGCCCTTTCTGCTGGGCTAAACTGCTGGTTTAACCTCTCAGTAAGTTCTATTTTGGTGTGTATCTGGATGAAGTGGTCCTCTGGAACAGTCTGTGTGCCTTCCTCTGAGGGAGGCCCACAGGGTCCTGAAGGAGGTGTTGAGCCTCAGAGAGCAGGGATGTTGACTGTTACAGGGAAGGGAGTGAAGAGCTGAGTGTGGTATCAGCAAAGATATTAACCTTCAGGGCACCGTGTGTTGTGCTTGGTAAATGGGTGTTGTGTGTTGGCAGTCACTGGGTTACAAAACCCTTGCAGCAGCTTCCTTATTGCTCTTTGTTTTTATGGCTGCACATGAAGTGGCTGTTCAAGCACCTGGATGTCTGAGCACTGGTTCGTCCTGCCTGTGAGAATGGGGGTGTGGGTAATGAGGGAATCGTGCCAGGATCCCCTGAGTTGGTGCTTGGCCATGACCAACATGCTCAATCAAGTGGATCAGCCAGCTGAAATGTCCTCTTCACCCTGGTCCATCTGATAGTCAAGTTAAACCACATCACACCTCAGGAAATCATTTTACAGAGTGTGTTGATGGTTCACTCTTCCTCAGAAATTAGGCAGAAGTTTCATGCTGGGGATGCTCTTGCTGCCAGTGCAGCTGCCTGGAGTAGTCATCAGTGATGATGATGATGACTGCTGTTATCAGAGGGCTATCTCATTTTCAGCAGTTTAGCCTGTAGAGTCCCTAAGGCTGCCCCAGAAATGCAGGGCTGTGAGATGTGTGTGTTGGAGAACACTTCTCTGAAATTTGTGTTCTTGTGAAAAGCTAAACTGCAAAATACAGGAGAACACCTCACTCTGAGTGGTGTGGCCTAAACGAGGTTCAAGAACTGGTCAGGCAATCCACTCTGACCTCACTCTACCCTATATTCACCTATGTTCTATTTGAGTTCCAAATGTTGACCTTGGTGGCAATGTGTGATGTACAAACACTATATAAAGACAAATGCATATACATGAAGACAAATATAAAGCACTGCAGCTGTTTGTTAGTCTGCTTCAGCTGTTATGCAGGGTGTTTGTCAACGGCTGTTCTTATCTTTTTATTTATATTATCTTAGCAGAAAAGATATTTTTATTAACCAGGACTCGAAGGCAGTGCCTAGCCTAAAAACAAAAAACTCGACAACAAAACCCACAAAAAAAAATCTCATCTGTGCACATCACCATAGTTACCTGACAAAAAGCCCTATTGTGTGCTCAGGGAGACTCTCTCACTGATGAGGAGGTGACAATATGTTAAGAGATACCTTGTGTTTTTAGTATGCACTTACGAACTATTCATGCTCAAAACAAAAAATAGGAAGAATGATAAAATATATACATGAAAGCATTTTCTGTTACGAAGTATCCAGCTTTTAAGAACGAGATCTGTAATTTCGTGTGCTCAGATTGCAGGAGGTCTGTGATTTGCAACAGCAAAAGGAATTTAAAAAAACGTACCAGAAGAAAAGGTGTCCTCTGCAGTCTGCTGGTTTGAAATGATCAGTTACTCACCCACGTTTCAAATTCGGGAGCTTGTTTTGCTGGTGTTGCTCACAGTTCTGAGGATGGACCAGGGGCAGTAACCCCCACGCCTGTGCCCGCTCCGTCTGGGGTGATGTGCTGAGCTGCAGGGGGGGCCCCCATGGCTGGTCACCCCTCCGAGGGGTCAAATCCATTAGCACAGTCCATCTTCATCATCCCCTGCGTGGGCAGAGAAGGTGAGCAGCTGGCACAGCCATCCTATTGTCCGGTCTCTAGTGAGCTCCTCCGTTGTGAGGGCAGGACCCCGCAGGGGCTCACCCAGGGGGGAACCACAGCCCCGGGGCAGGGAGAGCAGGGCTGAGGAGGGGGAGCACGGGGCTGGCTGAGCGTGGTTGGGATTTAGTGTGTGTGGTATTTATTGTGTGTTTCTGTGCTCGGACAGGGGCACAGTGCTGCCCATGTTGACAGCAGTGCCCGGGTGGCTCCTAGTTTTGGAGACTACCTTCAAGAAAAATGGAAACAAATCTCTATTTAGGAAGATGATCCCAGTGGAAGTGTCCAAAAGCTTTTCAGCTTGTAATTTTTACTTGTTGGGGTCTTTTTTTTACCGTTACCAGCACATTCTTTGAAGCAGCTGAAGCTCCTGCCCTCCTCTTCTGACTCCAGGGCTCGTGTGTAGTCTGCCTCCATCCCAAAGGGATGCAGGCTGCTGCCTGGATAGGCAGGTATGTGTGCACAGCTCTGTTTGCACAGCTCCTCTGCTCAGAGCTTGTCCTTCTCTGATCACATACCTCCTCCATAACCCGCTGGTTTACTTCAGCTAACTGTCCAAACATGTACTTTAGGAGCTTCTGGCACAAGAAAAATTTTAGTGCATCTTTCAATCAGCTCACAGCAGCTGCGAACGCCACTTTGTCTGTCCAGAGCTGATTCTGTCCTTAGTATTTTATCTTGTGACTAAGGGAAACCTCTGATCGTGTTTCCATTATAAATTAATTCAAAGTGATTACATAATAATGCTAAAAGTCTGACTAGACCTTGTCTTTTTTGGGGGGAGGGGCAATAATTAGAGGACAAATTGGAGTGTGGAAACCCTGGAGGCTGTACTAGTGAGGAGGAGCTTCTGGAGGTGGAGCGTTTTTCTCTCCAGAAGTGCTGGCCCGGGGTGGTCTCTGCCAGCATCAGCACTGCTCCTGGCCGTGGGAGCACCCTGAATCCCCACAGTCCCACTTTCAGCCTCCTGGAGCAGGGACAGGGTGCAGGTGCTGCTGTGTCCCAGGGGTGTGACGGTGCTGGTGGGCCGGGCTTGCTCCTCGGTGCCACCCCAGCCCCAGTGTGTCAGCTCTGAGCTGCGGGGTCCTGGCCTCTTTGTCCAGACCCACCACTGGAGAATTTGCTTGGGCCTTTGTAGTGTGCAGGCAGCTCTAATGTTGTAACCTGCCTCTTGTACAGACACTTCACGTTAGCTGGATTGAAGTGCAGCTTTGAAGTGCAGCCATAGAACAGTGCCTCATTCTTATTTGTATATCACACGCTCGCCACAAACTTGGGGCGTTATCTCAGCTTCACAAAAATGTAAACAGCAACAGTCAACAAATCTCTGACAAAACTGAATTTTCCTGAGCTGAACCTGAACCCTCGGTGCTGAAGCAGATTGTTCTCTGAAGTGTCTGACATGGGAGGAAGGCTTTTTTAAAGATGAGCAAACCCAGAAGTTTGCTTTTAAGGTAAATCATTCTGGGCAGAGTGTAACCTGTATCCCTTTGAAGGTGTTTTCTGGGACCACAGGCCAACAGAGAGGATGCTCAGGGAGAAGGAAAGACCACGAAATAAAATGTCCCCAGAAGTTCCTGGGTGAGTACCTGGAGTTACCATGGTCCCCAGATCCCTGGATGAGAAATCCCATGTAATGTAATTCTGAAGGAAGAGGATTCTGCTTGTTCTTCCTCCTTACAGAAATAAGTACAGAATTGGTCCTGCTGGAGAGCTTGTGCAGACAAAAAAAGAAGCTGTTCTTGATGTAAGTGCTTCAGACCGATGCCTCCCGAGCTCAGGGAGCCGGCGTGGAGCCACAGCGCTCCCGAGGACTCATACCAGGAGCTCTTCTGCTGAAGATCAGATTCTATTCCCCAGCAAAAGATGTTCCATCTGTCATGTCAGATTTTACTAACAGGGCTATTATGACCGAGCATCACTCTACATGCTCAGAATCCTGTTGTGAACTTCTGCTTGATCTCCAGGCATGAGAGGTTTCCCTGCCCTTTGGTCTCCCTTGGCAGCCAGGCTGCCAGCTCCCTGGGCATGGGGCTGTCTGGGGCCCTGGGACTGTGCTGCCCTCACCCCTGCCTCGGCTGGAGCAAAGCCCTTGTAGTTCCTCCTGCACGCACATCTGATGCCTGGCAGAAAGGGGCAGTGCCCAGCGCCTACGCTGCTTTCATTCCAGGCACGTGATGCCTGGTTTTAATCTCAGTTTTACTCCTTGGATCTTGCCCTAAAAGAGAAATCTCAGCTCGCATGTACCCACTGCTGAGGGGGGAAGGGTTTGGGCAGTTTTATTTTAAATGAATGTCTCTGTGCCCTGGGAATAGTAATGCTGTTCTGAGGCATTCTGTACCCAGTCCTGGGACTGGGCAGTATGGCTCCACAGCTTCCAGTGGGAAAGCAAAGAGCCAGACAGAGGAACTGCACGTGACCATGGCTGGGACAGGCACTGGCATCACCTCCTTTGCCCCGTTCTGTGCCCACCCTGTGGCCTGTTGGGTGCTGCCCCTGCAGGCTCTGTACAGCTCAGAAATACGGGGTCGGAAGGGCAGGGAGGAGATGTCTCAGCTCTGCTCGAGTCACCTCTGGTGCCCTCCACACCACGAGACCAGCCCAGCCCCACTGGCATTCCCACAGCGTGGGGCATAACATGGCAGGAATACTGTAGAGAGCAGCAAGTAGTTGATGGGTCTGTTTCTTTGCAGGTCTGAGGGGAGGAAATGATGCTGTGATTGCCCTTGGCTAGTGTCCATACTCCCCTCCCCTCCAGGGAGAGGCTCCTGGGGAAGGGCTGTTTGGGGTGGGGGTGAGCACCCCCTCTCAGACATGCAGGGCTCAATTTCATGTGCTGTTCGAGGGGTAATTTGGAAATTTGCAGCCAGGTTCAGACAGGAGCTGGGTGAGGAGCACAAATAGCTGGGAGCAGGCTGTGGGACAGCCAGTCCTCAGGCAGGGCTGGAAGGTGCACTGGGGGAAGCAGCATTTGGCCAGGGCTCCCCTGGGAGTGACTCACTGGGCCCCACGCCCCCCACCAGCCACAGCTCCTCTGGGAGGTGAGGCTGCTCCTGGGGAGCTGCCTCCCAAAAATAGCTGCCTGTGCATGGGTCACAACTGTCAAATGCAAACCTCTTCATGTTTATTTTTAATTACCAGTGCCTGGGAACATATTATACCTCGCTTGCTGCAAAAGGTAATTATCAGTGGGAGGCCATTTTTAGTTATCAGAATTCAAAAATAGCAGCAATCTGAAATGTCTAAATATTGACTCTAATTTATGCCTGTGACATTAGGAAGTCATCTCTCCAACCTTCAAGCAGAGGACTGTGATTTAAGATGCATATGAAGATACATATTTAAGATGTATACTCCTACAAAGACAGGCTAAGAAAGTTGGGGCTGTCAGCCTGGAGAAGAGAAGGAGAGACCTTCTGGTGGCCTGCCAGTACATAAAGGGGATCTACTGGAAAACTGGAGAGGGACTTCCGTGAGGACATGTACTGACAGGACAAGGAGTAACAGTTTTAAACTGAGAGAAGGTAGATTTAGGTGATATGTAAGGCAGAAGTTCTTCACCATGGGGATGGTGAGGCACTGGAACAGGCTGCCCAAAAAGGTGGTCAGTGCCCCATCCCTGGAAGTGTAGGGGCCACATTGGATGGGGCTGTGAGCAGCCTGCCCTAGTAGATGGTTCTGCCCATGGCAGGGGGGTTGGAACCAGATTCTGGTTAAGATCCCTTCCAACCCAAACCCTTCTGTGATACACAGCACAACTGTGGTAATTAAAAATGGTATTCCTGCTAGAGCTCCTGTAACTGAGAAAAGCTCAAAAGGATCTAAAACTCAGACTGAAGCTGTTCCATTGTTTTCTTTTCACGCTGGTGATGAAAACCTGGCAAGCCATTAAAAGTAACAAGCAGTTGTAGCAAAGGCAGTGTCTACTGCTAGTTGAATTATTGAAAAATAAAGCATACGTTTAATAATTTTAACTTTAGGGAAAAAATAACTCTTTTTTTAGCTCTGTGAACAAAATGTTCATGGCTCAAATGTAGCCTTTAACTTTTTCCCCTGTTTTACTTAATCAACATTACAATAGCTGCTGGTGGCATAAATGCCCCACACAGTGAAAGAGGAGCATGCAAATCTCCTACTGATCAATACTTTTACTGGAACAAAGATCTTTAAAGCTTGCAATCAATTGAAAAAGTTAAATCCGATCCCTTTAATTTGATAAAAGACCTTTTCTCTCTTTTTGTGCAGGTACCTGTTCCTTGTGTTCCAGTAAAGATTAATCAGCTCCAGGCATCTCCATGCAGGGTCAGGCTTCCCGTAAGAGCACCGTGTGGTGGGGCGAGGTGCTCTTCCAAAACACATCCCAGGCAGCCTCCTGATCTAAAGTGCTAGGGTCTCTGCTCTTCCCCTGTCGTTCAGGACAGCAGGGACCTCTTTCCTGGTGTTATCCAATGGGACCTTTAAAATAAATTTGTAGTGGGTGAGAAGTCTGGAAGGTAAGTGGTGGGAAACCTCTGTTCATGATTCATTCATTACTTTAAACAAACGTCCTGAGGACTGTTTATAGGTTGCATTAAATATTTGTGCCTGATCTAGATGAGAACGGTTGCACAGAGCACTTGTTGAAGGAGTGGGAACGGGGTGCAGAGGCACACAGATAGTTTTGCAGATGAGTTTCCAATATTTACCCCTAACTTCCTTGTATCATCTACGTGGGTGATTCCGGATCACTTCCACCAGCTCCACCTTCCCCCTTTTTGCTCTCCAAAAGCATACACAATTTCATGCTTAATAGCTCCTGCAGTTAGAAATGATTTAGAATAGGATGTACATATTTATGAGATACTCTCAGGGCACTGCCAGAGGGAGATTTCCAGCTGTGAACTCGTGTCTACCCTCACGCAGGCTGGAGCTGGGCCATCCTCCACCAGGGGCCATCAACACAGCCTGTTCATGGGAGCTTGCTGCTGGAGCCTGGGGTCAGCGTGCGTGGCACCTCACCTCCTTCCAGCAGGGCACAGGAGACAGTCCTGATGCACCCAGTCCTGCCTGGTGGCCTGTCCTGCCATGCACCACGTGGAGCTCCAGCAGCACAGGCTCTGTCCTCAGTGCACGTGTTCTGTTCTACAGCTGATGGTAACAGATTACAATGACTGAGCTGTGAAAGTTTTTCTAAAAGAAAGAATTTGAGACTAAATGAGTAGCTCACTTGACTGTGAACAAGACCTGTCTTGGGCCAGCAGCTGCTGGCCCACAGATTTACCCTGACCACATCACTCTGCAGAAGATGGTTTCCTCTTGGATCATGGAAACTCATGACTGCAGAATCCCAAGGCCTGTCTTGCTGCCCACGTGTGCAGGTGCATAGAGATGCCTGCTGGGAAACTGCTGAAACACAGATTTCCATGGGGCATGTGGTTATAGTTTTTTCCTCCTAATGTCTAGGCTGAGGATTGCATCTAAATGTTGGAGTTTGAGCCCTTCTCTGTGGGTCTTGATGGGTTTGAGCAGATTACCCCACCTTTGTTACAGAAACCTTGTATGTACTTCAGGACTACTGTGCCCTTTCTCTTCTCTCAGTTCAAGAGCCCTGTTCCATCCTATTAGACAACCCTCCTCTCCTAGATCTCACCACTTGGCATTCAGTGCCCAGACGTGGTTGGCGTGCTCCAAAAGCCCATGGTAAGCAGCTGCTCCTGGCTATGCTGTTTAGTTTGCTTTCTGATCATCTCATACTATAATTTGTTCCTTATGAAATGCACTTTTGGCCATTCTGAGTGGTCACCTGGCCTCCGTTGATAGCTCCTAGCATACCAGCTTTGCCATTCCACAATCTGCCCTGTCCCTCCTGGTTGGGCAATGACTGTTATTCTCCAGGACAAGTCCCCAAGGTCTTTCCCACCTCTGGTGTCATGGCTCCAGCGTTTGTCTTGCTGGGTTAGGAGAACATGTTGCTCAAGGCAGAGTTACTCCTTACAGCAAGGTCCATTGTTGTGGCTTGGAAAAATCTGAGTGAATTGACAGGAGGTGCTCTTGGCAAATCAATGCTGACTTTTTATTTTCCCTTTGTTTCCTTGCAAGGGCTTTCAGAGGGTTCTGTTGGGTTTTTTTCAGTGTTTTTGTGGAAACTGGAGTTAAGTTTCTGCAGGTTGTGGCTCTTCTGCTGACCTTTTGTGTCTGTACAAGACTTCTTTCCCATGGAAAGTACAAGAGGGGAATTAAATCTCAGCACGAAACAGAATGTCTTAACATCTCTACTTACTGTTCCTACTGACCAGTGGTCACGTACAGTAGGAAGGAAAATTTTCAGCCACATTAAACTTCCTAATCATTCTTAGACTCAAAATTTGATGAGGTCAAATGAGTTATCTTACAAAACACTAGATTAAGAATTAAACAGGCCAGAATTACTTACTTCAGATAAGCAGAGATGTGAAAGAAATGGAAGAATGATCTTGCCAAAGTCTGGCTTGTGAAGTGAACTTGGCAGAAACGTTTCTGCAAAACCAGCAACACAACAGAGAGGGGAGAGCTGCTGCCCCTGGGCCACGGGCACTACTCCAAGCAGCCTGGCACCCGGCTTCCAGAGGTGGGATCAGGGGGGATTTTAATGCAAATCCTGGAAACTCCAGGGTCAAATTCAGATTGTTTTCAAGTTCCCAACTTACTTTTAGTTTGAATAAGCTAGAATTTAAGAATGCCTTTTGCCCCTGCAGCCAGTGGTGATCTGTCCCAGGTGAGCTCTCTGTGGTTTCCTTGGGGGTCACCTGCTGCTCTGTGCCTGTGAGGAACATGAAGCCAGAGAGCAGCAGTGGTGTTGGGCACTTTCAGGAGGCTTCAGTGCAGGGCTGTGACAACTGGAGTGCTGGAAGCCCAGGATGCCCTCGACAGCAGCACCCTGGTTAGAGCTGGTACTGTGCTGGAGGAGAGCCCCAACAGGAGCCAGCACAGCCTTTCCCTGGGGAGCCCTGCTCCCATCAGAGCAGCTCAGCAGTGTCTGGCATCACCCCTCCTTTTCTGCTGCCCATGGTCTGCCAAAAAACACCTCTGTGTCTATCACCATGTTTAACATAGCTTTGTCTACAGAGCATGCCTCAGAAGCCAGGTGAGATGCTGTTTTCAGAGCTTCTGAAGGGAGGTGGTGGCAGAATCATAGAATCACCAGGGTTGGAAAGGACCTCCAGGATCATCAGGTCCAGCCTTCCTCCCAGCATCTCCCTAACCACTAGGCATAGACTCAAGTGCCACGTCCACTTGTTTTTTGAACCCCTCCAGGGATGGTGACTCCACCACCTCCCTGGGGAGTCCATTCCACTGTCTAACCACTTTCTCAGTGAAGAAATTCTTCCTAATATCCAGCCAAAACCTCCCCTGGCTCAACCTGAGGCCATTTCCCCTTGTCCTATCATCATCAGAAATCTGAACGATCAGAAATCTGCTGGACCCTCAGGCTCTGTGGGGTGAAGCGTGGTGGGTCTGAGAGGCACACAGGTATCTTGTTCATACAGCCCTAAAACACCCTAAAGCAGCACACAGCTGCTCAGGGGCCTCAACCTCTCCAGATCTGCTGCAGGAACTTGTTTCTCAGAGACCTGCCAGGCTGGGGGCTTGCTCTGGAGAGCTGCTCAGGATCCTCTCCTCCCTTCCAAGGGCCCCCACCGCCACCTTTCCTCCCTCAGCCCCCGCCTGCAGCAGCTTTACAAGTGAGTTATGCAGCCATGTGCAAAGCTCATAAAAGCATCCCACACAGGGAACTTCATGTCATTAATCAATCACAGCAACGTTGGTGTCAGAAAAGGCAGCGAGGTGTGAGCCAGCCCCACTGCTGGGACTGCATTCCACGCAGTGATGAGTGCAGGAAAACCCTTAATAAGGATTGAATCTATTTCCAAACAATTAAGGGGAGAATGAAACTTCAGGGTACTCTCAACAGGTTTCTAAAAAATGTTGCAGCATTATGAATGTTAAAAACTGTGTACGCATCAATTTGCATACATCACAGGTGGGATTATCTGCATTAGTGTGGGCAATAAATGGACTGAGACCTTCTGTACAGCACCAGCCAACAACTGATGCTTGATCCTGCAGCTTCTCTTAGTGCTTATTTCTCTGTGTCCCTCATTTGTGCATGAAGGCAGTTTTCTGCTCCCTCTTGAAACTCAATTAGCTGTGCTGGGAGCAGGGTTAACTGGGTGTGTGTGTCTGTCTGCATCCAGCCTCTCCTGAGCCACCGAGTCCTGCTGTTTTCTGGGTGTTCTGTGAGTGAGGAAAAATGCCTTTGTGTAGTGCATAAGATGACTAGCTCTAAATGTTCTAAGCTATTCTGTGATTCTTCCCTCTCCCTAATAATGACAAAACACTTAAAAGTCCTGAAGAAACTGAATTAAATTTTCTTTTTTTATATATATATGATAGGCAGTTAATGTGGGGTTTTTGGTTGTTTTGGTTTTGGTTTCTTTATACAGAAAGCTGTATGGAAGAATGACAATAGAATTGCAATCGATAGTGCTGTGGAAAATACAGATTGGCTTTTTAGTTGAGGGTTCATTAGCTGGACCCAAGAAAGAGGTGGTGTGCTAGGTGTGAGGAACCTGTGTGGAGAAGATGCAGGATCCTCTCTCTGTCTGATTCAGAATTTCTGTCAAGAATTCAGTGACAGGTTTCCTCACATACAGAGAGATATTTTATGACTCGGGCTAGATATCCTAGAGCTCTGACACCACCCTTGTGCTGTTGGCAGTCTGTGTGCTGTTCACATCACTTCCCAGGGTACTTCTGGAGCGTCCTTCAGATCAGAGGTGGCTGCCCTGCATCCTAACGTCCTGCCTGGAAAAACACAGGCAAACTTTCAGGTGTGTATGAAGGTCTCATTCAACTCCTGATTGATTATCCAAAGAGCTCGACTCCTCCTCCAGAGCAGAAAGCAGCTTGCTCTGGTTATTTATGGCTCTGACTGGGCAGCTCGACCCTCGTGGGTGATCCCTGTCCCCACGCTGCCCTGCGGGAGCCCTCCGAGCACCAACACGCCTGTCTGGGAACCGAAAATCCATCGTCAGGGAGTGCTGGGGGGGTGTGACTGGGAAATCTGCTTGCTGTTCATATTTTCACAGCAAGAGCTGACCTGTAGATCACAAGAAGATGAAACAAAAGGAATGCAAATATGGCCTTACTTATTTACAAATGTGATTAATTATCTGCAGGCAAGTTTTGTTGTCGCAGATCTTATTTCTGTTTCTCCCCAGACACACTGAGCCTTTTTGTGTTCACACTGGCAAACACACAAACCCTCCAGTCAGATGACATGTGTCACTTAAACCTACCCCAGATCTGGATTTGATGTACGTCAACACTTTTAAAGTTGTTAAATGTAAAAGGAGTTTCTCTGCCGGCTCCTCAGTTGCCAAGGGAATGCAGAGTGTGTAAATTGGCTTTTAAAGCCAAACCCAAACATCGCTGGGTTATCCATCTGATGGTACAAACATAGCTGAGTATTTATTTGATGTGTCTTAACGGACCAATATTGGTGTTTTAGCAGAAGTGCTGTGGTCGTGGATGGGGTTTAGGGAGCTGGGCAGGTAAAACCTGTTAGGACTGTTAGGACAGTGACCTGGCTGTGCCTGTGCCCCTGGGGCACCTCCTGCTGCACCCCCTGCAGTCCCAGCACCCCTGAACGATTTCTGGCCTCGTCTCCAGCTCTGTCCCTGCAAACCTGAGCGCCTTGGGCTGAGGTGAGCAGGTCCCATCAGGCACCTTCTCCCTGTGGGGGTGTCAGAGCCTTGGTCTGGGTCCCTGCACTCGCTGCTGGGCCAGGCACAGCCACGGGGCTCTCCTTCTGGGAGGGTCTGGGGCTGCTCCTGCCCTCAGCTGAGGTGGACCGACATCAGCAGGGCACGGGGGTCTCTTGCCCTGGGAGGGGGAGGACAGACAGACAGTGGGGAATGAGCTTCACGGGTGGTGCCCCCTCCCTTTGCAAAGTCTGTATGAAAACTAATGAGGTCTGTGCTTTTGCTGTTATCTTTCAGTTTATAACGCTGCATTTAGAGGAGATTAAACCAACACATTTGCAATCTGCCACTAATTTTGGGAGGGAGAAGGACAACTGGAACAAGCCTGGAAGCCTTGCTCTGAGCAGCACCGACGGGACTTCCAGGTGAAGGTGGGCAGGCTGAGCAATGCCCAGGGTGCTGCCTGCACTGACCCAGGGCTGGAGGGCTGGTCCCCTCCCCAGCTCTGTCCTCCTGCCTCCTGGCAACGCCGAGCTCCACACAGCCCTGCTGCTGGGAGCTGTAGCTTGGTCACCGCTTTGTCCAGGGTAAGCAGAGCAGAGCATCTTGCATGTAACAAACAGCCAAGCCAAAAGTGATCTTTTGGAAAACAAACAGTTAAATTAGATTAAATGAATAGTGGAGCTGAAACTCTGAGCAGATCAGTGCCTTGCCTGCTGTGGATGACACGCTGCAGAGCCAGAGTCCTCAGCCAGCTGTAAAGCTTTGGTGGCACATTCATTACCACCACAGTGGTTAATTTTCAGTCAAAGCACCACTTCAGCTGCCTTTTGGTCATCCAGAGTTAACATATATGATAGAGAGTAAAGAAGTAGTTGGGCTGCAGCAAACCAGAAAAGCCTTTTGTAGAGACAGTGGGAGTGAGTGGATCAGTTCTGTTTCTCTCTTGCTGCACACACACAGACCCACCGTGTTGGCCATTGAACTTCCAACAGGAGAGGGTTGAACACTTTAAAAATACACAGTTTCTTAGCTGCAAGTAAATTATTACAACTGTTTTCAGATGTTCCTTGTAGAATCAGAAATAGATTAAAACAAAATGAGGGGGAAAAAAAAGGTTTCATGGAACATGCAAATGGGTTTTGCCAGATGTGAGACTTGCTCTCCACAGTGAGGTTGTTTCCACCAGCTTTGGCCTCTCCTGAGCAGCTCCCAATGGGCTGATCACTTGGTGCTTTAAGTCTTGAGGAGGATCTTCCATGTGAAGTTTCTGTACTTGAATATTAATAGTGATGCATGAGGAAATGATCATTTTTCTTCAAGTTTATTTTATTTGCTGTATTTTCCAGCATTTAATCCTACAGCCTGAAAATCTGTTGGAGTCTTACCTCCTTCTCTTAATTCATCATCCCAACACCAAGATACAGCAGAGCCAGAGACCTGTCTGGGGTGTCAATGAAGGACCAGCAGAAGCTTTTTCTTTGGGTCCTCCACCAGTGCAGAAGGAAACGCTGACACATTATTTGTATGTGAGTTATTTCCAGCCTCCTCTTCCATATTTTACCATTGCTCATGCATGCTTTTGCTTTTATTTCAACATATATTTTTAAAAGAGAACTGTGAAAACTAACTGAAGAAGAAAAAGACATCAGTGCCATGTTATGGCTGAGATTTTACACACATAAAAGCTCTTAAGTAGAGCTGTGTAAAACTCATTGGTTTCACTTCACAGGGACTTGTGACAAGATTTGATCCACCTCAGCCTGAACTCACCGAGTGCTGCTGAGGGATTCAGGGCTCGGCTCATTCATGATCTCAAGGCCAAATTTAATCAAGATCTGTTAGTTCAGACACCTCTGTCATCAGCTGCCTCCCAGACTGCCCTTCTCACATATTTTCTTCACAAAATCACATTGGTTTCTTTCAATAATGATGACACTCATTTTTTCTGAAGATTTTATGGACCTTAATGAATAATTTAAAGAATTCTGAATTTATAGCAAAAGATAAAGGCTATTTGCATGATACATGTTGTTAACACTTCACTCTGCTGTGAGTGCAGTGTAGTCACAGGGTATGCCTGTGCTAAGTAGGCAAGTACTTCTTTGTTACAGCTGTCAGCTGATACCTAGAAAATCAAGCCAAAATAACCAAGGGAATTTCTGAATTGTCTGATTGAATGTGCAATGTAACCTCTAATGTGATATTTATAGTACAGGGCATTGGCAGGTTGTGCACTGCTGGGCACAGGTTACAGGCTTGGGGATGAGTGGCTGGAAAGTGCCCATTGGGAAAGGACCTGGAGGGGTTGGTTGACAGGCAGCTGGAGATGAGGCAGTGTGTGCCCAGGTGGCCAAGAAGGCCACCAGCATCCTGGCTTGGATCAGCACAAGCATGGCCAGCAGGACTAGGGCAGGGGTCATCTCCCTGGACTCGGTACTGGGGAGGCAGCCCCTTGAATCCTGGGGTCAGTTTTGGGCCCCTCCCTCCCAGAAGGACCTTGAGGGGCTGGAGCGTGGCCAGAGAAGGGCAACGGAGCTGCTGGGGAAGGGTCTAGAGCCCAAGTGTGGGGAGGAGCAGCTGAGGGAGCTGGGGGTGCTGAGCCTGGAGCAAAGGAGGCTCAGGGGAGACCTTCTGGCTCTGCACAGCTCCTGACAGGAGCCTGGAGCCAGGGGGGGGGCGGGCTCTGCTCCCAAGGAACAAGTGATGGGACAAGAGGAAACAGCCTCAAGTTGCACCACGGTCTCCTCTATTTCCTCTCCAGTTTTGCCAGCCTCATCCATCAATAAGCTGCTTTCCAGGGACTGGTAAGGTGCAACTCAAACCCTGTCAGCCTCCCTGGGGAGTGTCATGGTGGGGCATGGGGTGTGGGATTGCCCAGGACCCTGCTCCAGATCATGCTGCAGTCTGGCAAAATGGGATTGTTGGGACTTATATCCAGAAAGTTTCCAGCTTCTTCCCTGGTCTCTGGCCCAGCTGCCAGAAATGGTGATGCTCAAGGAAAAGAGCCAGAGAAGAATAAATAACATTTTAAGTTGGAGATGTCCAGGGAGACAGAAGGGACTTGGAGGCAGCAATGGGGCGTGTTCTAGCTGGGATAACTTTGTGGCACTCAGCAGGCAGTTCGAGTGCAGCTTTAACAGGAAATTCATATTGTTTTCTAAAGAAAATTGTTTTTCTCTCTTCCAAGTTTTTGTTTGCTTTCTGAGATGTTATAGTTAATCACCTTTCTATCAGAACAAGCTGACAGTGAGGTGCATCGTGTACTGTTCCATCCCCTCTCCTGCAGGGAGGAGAGAAGATGCAGGGGGATAAACAGGGTGCACATGCCCAGACGTGGCTGGGACACAACACGGCTGAGCACGGCCAGGGAAGGCTTCAGGACACAGCAGTGAGTGCACAGGCAACAGTGCTCTGCTCTTGGAGAACAACAAGGGTGCTTTAGCTGTCACACAGGGGAAAAGGTGGCTTCCTTCTTACTGTAACTGGGGTTTTGGGAAAAGGGAAGAGAGTGGTGATGGAGTGTGAGGCAGGAGGGGCACTTGGCATGAGAAACGAGGAGGAAAGGGCTGAGCTGCTGCCCTTGTGCCCCCTGGACAGCAATGGGGGCACGGGGAGCAGGGACTGCAAACGGGTCCTCAGGGAGCAGGGAAGAGCAGGAGAGCTAACGATGCTGGAGGTGCTGGCTGGTAAAATTAGGAACAAGGGAAAGATTATCTACACGTCCCAGTAACAATCAAACCCCTGTCTTGCCTACGTAGGGACAGCAGGGCTCCGAACCCCTCACACTGACATCACTGGAGAGCTTGTGCACAGCAGAATTAAACTGACTTTGCTCAGTGCTCTGAGTCAGTAGCAATAATTTTTAGCAAAGCCAGAACAATGAATTGATTCCTAAAGAGGAGGAATTATATTAGTATCTGCACCTAAAAAAAAGTAAATATAAAAGTTCTGGTAACCAATGACCAATTGTTCAGGCCCAGAAATAATAATGAAAAAATCATGTGAGTTGTCATTACCAACAAACTCATCGGTTCTGCAGTGCAATTAATGCCAAGCAAAGTGGTTTTATGAAGCATAAGTCTTAAAGAAAATTGCAATGGGAGATGACAACTTTGCTGACTGAAGACAACTGTCACGAGACAGGTTTCCTAAAATAATTTGATTTACTGCCCCAGGCACTTTGAAAAAAATGCCTTATACCCAGTAATGCCTCACATATTAAATGGATTAAAACCAGTTAAATGCTCTAAAAATGTAATCAAGCCCAGGAAGCCATCCTTCTTTGGTGTGTTTCTAGCAAGTTGCCATAGGGATCTCTCCTTAACACGATGCTGTGTTGCAGGGGACGTAGATCAGCCAGTGCTGAGAGTCCTGGTGGGAATAGCCCAGCAGAGTGGGGAGGGCTTCTGGGGACGTGCCAGTGGTGGAGCCCAGTCCAGGGGGGAAGTGTAGAAAATGTCCAGAAATGCAGCAGAAATGAGAATATAAAAGAAGGGTGTGAGGAAGACCTAGGAAACTACATGTGGAAAAACTATGGAGAATCCCAGCATGGTGGGGCTGGAAGGGATCTCTGGAGATCATCTCATCCAACCCCCTGCTCCAGCAGCTCACCCACAGCAGGGTGCCCAGGATGGTGCCCAGGGGGGTTTGGGATCTCTCCAGAGCAGGAGACTCCACAGCCTCTCTGGGCAGCTGCTCCAGGCTCGGCCACCCTCACCCCAAAGAAGTTTCTCCTCCTGCTCAGGTGGCACCTCCTGGGTTCCAGTTGGTGCCCGTTGCCCCTTGTCCTGTCCCTGGGCACCACTGACCAGAGTCTGGCCCCAGCCTCTTGCCCCCCGGGGGCCCTTTAGCTCTTGCTCAGCACTGCTCAGATCCCCTCTGAGGCTTCTCTTCTCCAGCTCAGCAGCCCCAGGGCTCTCAGCCTGGCCTGGCACAGAGATGCTCCAGCCTCCTCAACACCTTCAGAGCCTCCACTGGACTCTCTCCAGTAGTTCCTTGTCTCTCTTGAACTGGGAAGCCCAGAACTGGACCCAATACTCCAGATGTGGGCACAGTAGGGCACAGTGGAGAGGGAAGGAGAACTTCCTTTGACCTGCTGGCCACACTCTCATTCATGCACCCCAGGAGACCATTGGTTTTCTGGGTGCCAAGGGCAAACTGCTATCCCATGGTGCTCCTACTGCCTGCTGCTGAATGACATTTGAGGGACAATACCATCATCAGGCACAGTCAATGTGGGCTCACAAAGTCTTGTCTAACTGATTTGATACCCTTCTATGACAAGTTTGCCCACCACATGGATGAAGAGCAGGCAGTGGATGTGTTCTTCTGTAGAAGATTTAGTAGAATGTAGAAGATCATTGCTGCAGTAGCTGTGAGGGTGAGCAAGGCCTGTGGTTCCAGGCAGGACCAGTGGGGCAGCATTGCCCATCCCCACGGTGAGAGGGGGAATGCTGCCAGCCTCCTCCTCAGGGCATGGTGCTGCCAAACTACTTGGAGAGAGGTGCCAGATGAGGTGGGACCTGTACCATCCTCCCATCCTGAAGCCCTCGAGGGCAATCTCCCCAGAATGTCTGATGGGCAGCAGGGCAGCACCACCTGCAGGTGCCCACAGAGGCTGGGCACGGGGAGCCTCAGGGCATGGCCACAGTTCCCTGCAGTGACTGAAACCCCAAAGCAGCAAACTCATACAGGGAACAAGAACATCCTGGTTATCAAAAGCAATTAGTGTCCCAGAGAGGTGACCCGGGGCCCGCCCACCATGAAGCCCCCCCAGATGAACGCCGGGGGGTTGCTGGGAAGCAGTGCTGAAGCTGGAGCACGCAGTCCTGTGTTATGAGGAAATCAGTAGATGAAGTGCAGGAGATCACATTGGATTATCCTCATGGTCCCTTCTGGATATGAATTTCATGAAAGAATATATGCTTTGTATTCCTTTATTAAAAATAACAAATTCATCTAATTTGATTTATTTTCCAATATCTTTTGCAGTTAGCACAGCATCCTGCTTGCAGATACAGCCACGAGCCAGCTTTGCACCTCAAGTCCTCCCGAAAAGCAGCACCTTGGCACTGCCACCTTGGATATGATTTCTACTGAACTGGGATCTGGCCTCACAGGTGAGTCTCCATTGCTGTCACTAAGTGATGCTTTTGCCTCTCATATTGTTTTATTTTCACAAGTTGCTTCCTGTTGCAATAGATAGTTGCATTTCTTCTGATGAGGAGCAGGGCAGGGATCATCCCCCTGGACTGGGCACTGGGGAGGTTGCCCCTTGAATCCTGAGGTCAGTTTTGGGCCCCTCCTTCCCAGAAGGACCTTGAGGGGCTGGAGTGTGGCCAGAAATGGGCAACGGAGCTGCTGGGGAAGGATCTAGAGCCCAAGTGTGGGGAGGCCAAGTGGGGGGGGGAGCAGCTGAAGGAGCTGGGGGTGCTGAGCCTGGAGCAAAGCTGGTCTTGGCCCCCCCACCAGGAGCCCCTTGGCCAGGCTGCCGGGGCGCTGGGGGACCTGCTGAGCAGTGGTGGAATGGATTGCCTCTGTCCCATCACGGGCTGCCCGCACCGCCTGAGGAATGGCCTTCCCTCTGCTAATTGGGCAAGGGGGACAAGGCAGGTTATTGGTTTTCTTGTGAGTGTCACATTAGGAAAGCTGTCAAACACAATGACGTGCAGAGCAATTAGGGGATGCAGTCTGAGTTATTTACCTGGCAATAATGGTAACGGAGGCATCACGGGTAAATTCTGTGAATCTTCCAGGAAGTAATCAACGTCTGAGAGCAGCCTGGGGAGAAGGCCCTGGGGGTGCTGGGGGTGAGGAGCTGCCCACGAGCCCCTGGAAGCCTGGGCTGCACCATC
>NW_008629008.1:40040-42781 GCF_000691845.1 Merops nubicus
CTGCCCCATCCCTGGCACCATCCCAGGGGAGGTTGGCCGGGGCTCTGAGCACCCTGCTCTAGCTGCAGATGTCCCTGCTCCCTGCAGGGAGGTGATCTAGATAACTTTGAAAGGTCCCTCCCCACCCAACCCAGTCTGTGATTCCATGACTGGATGACCATGAAAGGTCCCTTCCAACCAGTGGCAGTGTTTTCTTCAGGATTACTCTCAGGAATCAGGCACGAGCTCTTGGTACTCCACTTCCCACTCCACAAAGCCACGTGCCATTTGTTTATTTGAGAACTGTTGCAGAACAGACTGTGAGAAACCATTTCCAGACCTAGCCTGGAAAAGCTGAGAAGCTTCCCAGGGGCTGTGTGGGGACTGCTCCCTGGGTGTCCCTGCTGGTGGTGGTGGCCCCAGGGGACACCCACTGCCCAGCTGGGGCCGCCACGTGGGGCTGTAGCCCAGGTAGAGCCAGGGCTGGACCATGGCTGCAGGGATCCCAGATCCCTTCTGGGGACAATGGTTTTGACAACTCATTTTTTCTTTCAGTTTCTTTCCTTATTTTAAAATAATAAAACACCATATTTAAGTGGAAAAGTGAGAGCAGGAGAGAAACTCCTTTTTTTTTAAATTTCTTTTTTTCTTTTTTTTTTTTTTGCATGCTTATTCTTTTCATCTGTAATTATTTTCACAGCCTGGAATAAATTCACACCGGATTCAAGCACCTCCTCATCCATAAAGAAAGCGATAATGGCTGCAGATCAAAAGAGCAAAAGGTTCAACCTGGGACCTGCTTCTGCTGTGAGAGAGCCCAGTGCTCTCCTCACTGGAGTAAGCAACAATTTACTGGCGGTTTTGTCTTCTCAACAGAAATCTCTAATAGGGCCACATAGGAAATTTGTGCCAAAGTAATCAAATTCTCTCTGTAAAAGGAAACCAGAAAAGAGACTTTTAATACCAGCTTAGCAGCATACACCTTGGTGCTGAAGGATGGGGGCAGATGGCCTTGCCCCCATTTCGGGGGCTGGGAGGCTGTTGGAGGCTCCTGGGTGGCCGTGCCCTGCTGCTGCCCGTGCTGGCAGCGTGGGCATGACTTGGCTGTTTGAAAACTTCAGGATGTGGGTTAGTTGTTTAAAATTCTCCAGCTGAACCCAGCTCCCTGGACGCTGCGTCCTGCTCTTCAGCAGCTGACCCAGCTACTCCCAGCCCTCGTGAGAAGGGGAGTCCTGAGCACCAGTTTTGTGGGTCACACGCCCTGGCTTTGAGGAATCCCCCCGGGGGTTTCATTCCCACTCCCATCCCCTCCAATCCAGTGTATTTTGTTTGTTTAAAGTTTCAGTCATTTGAATTTGGAAAATATTATTTAAAAAAAAATTCCAAGCCAGATTTCTTTTGACAATTCTATCAAGAGGGTTTGGATGGTGCCAAGTTTTGGGGTTTTGGACGCTAATTCTCAATTGTGCTTCGCAGGCATTGGTTTGCTGACAACCATCTGTTTCAACCTAACTTTCCTCCTTAAAGTCAGCCCAAGAGAAATTAAAATATCAAAAGGAAATATTTCACAGGGAGTGGGAAGGAAGGGAAAAATAAGAGCGCTGAAGCTGTAAACAGCTTTTGAATTTAAGTTTAGCTTAAGTCCCTCCTTACAGCCAGTTTGCCTGGGGCGAGCTGGAGGCGGCCCAGCCCGGGGCAGAGCCTGGAACACGGGTTCACAGGGTGCTCCAGAGCTTGGCAAGGTATGGAAACTCTGCTTGGATTTCCCAGAGGACTTCCCAAGGGCTGGGGGAAGCTCATTTCTCAAACAGCCTCCATCCCAAGGTGGCTTCATTGCTTTTCCAAGTTCCCATGTATTGTGTGCTAGTGATGGGACAAGAGGAAATGGCCTCAAGTTGTGCCAGGGAGGTCGAGGTTGGATATTGGGAAAAAAATTTCCTTGCCTGAAAGTCTCATCCACGGCTGTGCCAGGCTGCCCAGTGAGGAATGGTTGGATTTGATGATCTTGAAGGTCTCTTCCAACCCAAACAGTTCCATTACTCCCCTCCCCCTGTTGGGAAGCTGCACGGGCGAGGCCTGGCAGGAGAGCAGCCTGGTGCCAGAGAGCCCTGCGTGGCTGCCGGGCTGTGCAGAGCTCTGGCCCACTTCTCTGCCTCTGAGCAGCCCACCCGTGACTAAACGGACTATTTATAATTAAAATGGTACTAAAAAGCAGATGGAACATATTAATTAAATGTCACGGTTGGCTTCCTGTAGCCTTTCAATACTGAATTCTGATCTGACTACAGGAAGCAGAAAAAGGGAAAGGCATTTTCACAGGCTCCACAACCCCCCATCCAAGGTCTGTCCCCCATCCCGGGTCTGTCCCCCATCCTAGGTCTGTCCAGCATGGGCACAGGTTGGGTGGCACTGCTCTGACCCCTCCCCAGGTAAGCCTGCCCTGCTCCCTTGGTACCTTTTGGGCTCCATCAGTGGGAAGCAGAGCACAGGCACCAGCCCCAGCCCCTTTACCTCACCTCTGGTAATGCTTTTGCTTAAAAGGTGGCAAACAGCACGGCTCAGACCTCCTGCCAAGGAAAAGCAAGAAGTAAGGAAAATGACATTCATTCACAAAGTATGATTTTATGACAACTGCTGTCTCTGTCTCTGAAATAATTTTGTGAAAGACAGGATTGATGTCATTTGTGTCAAAGCATCATTTCCCCTGTTTAAACAAGGTGCATCATGCCCCATCTTTATGGAACAACAAAGCAGAATCAAGG
>NW_008629009.1:0-14730 GCF_000691845.1 Merops nubicus
ACTCGTCACTGGCCTCCACTGGGACAAATCACTAAAGTATTTGCTTTAATTCCTAACAGTAGTGAGTTCCATGAGTTATTCTGCTGTTCTTTTTTGAATGCCTAATTTGAGTGTTAAAGGAGATGGGGAGCAGACACTCGTACAGTCTTATAGGGTTCTGATCAGTGTAACTGCTAACTATCCCAGTTTTATCAAATTACTGCTTTTTTAAAAAAAATAGCTGATATTCTGATTTACTCAGTAAAATTCAGGTGTGTTTTTTTTTTTTTTTTTTTCTGGCAACTGCTGTTTTTATTCAGAATACATGTTTGCATGCCTAGATGTTAAGAGAGGGTTATTTCTCTTTTCACACTGTACTGGTCATATAAAGAACTGTGCTGTTGCATAGCTTTGTTCCAGCAACTAAGGAATATCTTAACTAACAAGCTAATGCTCATTGGTGTGGGCTTGTGTTGGGTGAAGAGCAGGAGGCAAGACCCCCAAACTTTTGTGGAATTATGATCTGCAGAGTGCTGCACAAGTGCCCAGGAAAGAACCAGGAAAAGCTGCTGCAGTTTAAACCCTCCAATATGCCCTGATGGCAGAGGTCTGGTTTACGTGGCGGGTGTGTAAAGGCTTGTGAACCTACGGGCTCCACAGGAGTCACCAGTCGTGTGCCCGCAGCTCCGTGCTTTGCTCTCTGCTGGGTGTTTGTCCTCTGCTCGTGTAAGGCTTATGCTGAAATGTAACTGAGCAGGGCCCTTTGTGCACACAACGAACGGTGTCACCTTTTCTTACCAATATGAATTAAATTTGTTCTAATCTGAGGTTGTCTTTAATTTAACCGTGTGACTGCAAGCCCCCAGCTCAGTGATTATATTGTTGGTTTTGTCTGTTTCTGTGTTTTTAGTATGTTTGTTTTGAATCAGGTTTAAAAAGTCGTGCCAGTAGCTATAAACAGTAGCTGTGAAACACTTCCTTTTGCTGGAATTACCATATCAAATTTGTACTGGTGAAGATTTCATGAGAACCTTAGCCACTCTGCTCAGTCTTTGCATCCCTCTTTATTTTGTCCATGATTATAGCTTTGTGGAACTATGTGACCTGATTTTATTTTCTCCTGGGGACCTTGGGGACAACATACCTTTTCCAAGTTGTCTGTCTTTGATTACATAAATTCTAAGCAATTTCTTTCAATCTTCTTCATTATTATGAACTTACATTATTATCTCCCTCAAATCTTTCACATTTATCAGTAGTTGTATCTTACTATCGTAGTAGCGTCCATATCTGTATTTTGTTTGGAGCTGGTTTTAAAGTCTACATAAAATAAATTCCATCTCATTTTCTCCTGGTTTTCTGTTCTTGTGAAAGGGATAAGAAGGGAAAATCTAAAATATTGGATGTTAAAATAAAATTATTTAAAATAAGGGAACCCATCAGAATGGTGGACAACTGTTAGTATTATAATGTAGAAGAAATAAGAAAGAGGTGGACAGTTAGATTTATATATAGATATTAGAAAATAGGTATATTAGAAAATAGGAACTAGATCAGCAAGTTTGTATTGAATACAAATATTTTAATTAATTTCCTGCTTAATATGGTACATATAAAAATTATTTTGTAATTTTAAAATTTAGAAATCCAATTTGAAAGAATGTCATCAGATACCCTTTTACAGAATATACAAGATGTTTAATTAAGCAGTAAAGCCATATAAACCATCTGCTTCTGTTTAAATAGTCAAGATGTTACAGAGCCATTTCTTGTAATTTATAACATCTATGCATTTTTTTGTTTAAAGTTATCATTCAGTTTTCCTAAGGACTTACTATTTTTTTTCTGCAGTGAAATATTCAATAATACTTAATGAAGAGAATTTTGGACAGAAATTCTGTTCATTTTAGCTCGTTGAACTTCAAGTTGCTGATTTTTTTGTCATTTAAGATTTTGTTCTTACTAGCAGTTTAAAGAAGATCAAAAGCTAAAGTAGACCGAGACAGTCTGAAAGTTTCTCTGTGATACGTGGTGTGTAATTTAGGAGGAACTGGGTTAATTTTTTTTCCACTCATCTGCTGGGCCTTTTCCTGTAAACTTTCATTGAGGCTTAGTAGCTGAAAGCGTGGTAGGATACAGCTCTTTCAGGCCTTGGTGTCTGCAGACAAGTTCCTCTTGCAGGCTGCTAAAGGGTCGACATGAACTGATGTTAATGTGGAGCTGGTAAGAGAAGGGGTGTGAGCAGAAGGGGTATGTCTCTTCAGTCAATCCTGGTGGCAGAATTCCTGGGGAACCCATGCACCAATGAAAACCTTCTGCTAATTCCAAAGTAAGCTCTAAATATATAAGGTAGCCCACAAGAAATTCCATAGCCTTGTTAGCAAACTTTCAAAATCTTCTGTAAAAGGAGTGTGATCTTATAAACAGGCAGAGTAACTTGACTATAACTTTCAAGTGTGTTTAGAGATTCTCTGATGCAACTGAGAAGCTGTTTGCAGGGTGCTTGTGAGGAGGACAGTTTCTGACAGTTTAGAAAAAAAAGATGAGGAGATAAAATGAGGTATGACTGTGAGGGCAGAAGTTTCCTGTATGGTATACTTCAGTTTAAGGGCTTCTTTACAGATCTTGAATGCAAAAATGTACTTTCTGTCTGACTTGGTCTGTCAGTTGTTGATCTTTTGAATTTCTGGTTATGGTATTATAAAGTGTTTTTTCTCTTCTACGTTCCAGAGATTTATGCCTCATTTTGTTTCTTAACAGTATTCCAGAAATCTTGATACCTGTTTTAATACACAGTTTAATATATAAAGATGTTGTTATAAGAATATCAAGTGTTAACAAAAATGCTTTTGGAAGTCTAAATAGGATAAATTATTTTGTAGAAATAAGCTTTGTGTTAACAATATTTTATAGTGTTTTCAGACCTTTTTGCGGAAGAGACATTCAGAGATGGCTTTGCTATAGTCCATTCAAGGGGTAAAAATTGGGGCAGATTTGATTCAAAAACTCCTGTCTGTTCCTGCTCTGTCATGGCTTCTCATTTTTCCTAATTCAGTAATAACTCAAGGACAAGGGTGCCTAATTTGTATAGAATGCATCCATGAATTTGGCTGGGTCTTGAAGAGCTTCACATCTCCTGAAGTGAGACTTCACACACAGGGCTGAATGCAAACTGCCACAGCATAGCAGATGGTGGAGTTCCCTGGGTATTTCAGCATTTGATGTTTTAAAAATTGATGATTCAGTTGTTAGTATCCTTGAAGGAGTTTTTATTAAGAGAGCAGAAGAATAACAACAGTGCAGCTCTTCAACATGTCTAAAACAAAAGCAGAAACTTTCAAAATTATGATGGATGTGCCACTTTGGAGAGAATAACAGCAGCAGTCATCTGTCAATGCACAAAGAAAAAGGGGGCAAATAAATGGAAGCCATTCTTAATATTTACAGTATTTAGTCAATATGCAAGATGAGTTTGTTTCTTCTCATCATTTAAATTTCCCTTTGGAGATTTCAGATTTTTAGCATCCTACTCTAATTCTGCTGATTTAATGCCACTTTGCCTGCTAGACTGGCCCAAATTCTGATCTGTCTGGCACTGTTTGGAAATAAACCAGAAGATTCTACTTCAGTACTAAGATTTCCCATCTTCATAAACTATGTGCTATGGCCCATGAACAGCAAGCCAAATGTTTGACTTTAAGCCAATCATTTGAGTTAGAATGAAATGAAACAACTGTAATTGCCCTACTGCCTCCCTTCACTGCACAGCTTTCTTGTTCCTCAATGTTAGGTTTGTGTCTGTGTGTGTACACGTGTGGCTGAATGGTTTGCTAGAGGCTGAAGCCCACATTTTCTGCTCTTCGTTTGTGGCTTTACTCCTGGGTGCTGTGCTCTTCAGAGAGTGCAGTTATTCCCTGTAGCTCCTTTAGTTCAAATTTAGCTGCTTGAATGAGGAAAAGCTCTGCTCACAGTAAGTAGAGGTAACAGTTAAAAAAGAGAAAGAAGTGTCCATGATTAGGCAAATTGGTTTGGAGGAGGCAGAGTTTAATGTTTTCAGGTTACAGGATATCAAATTGTGCTTGTTAAAGGTAGTGAAAGTGACTGCAGGGATCATATTGTCTTAGTTATTTAAAGATTTGTATTTTTCATATTAATGGCTTAGTTACTCTCACCCATCAACATTTATTCACAAAAATAGTCCCTTTGACACCATAAGCATTTTTCTTGTAAATGCTCTTCAGATCAAGGGTTTTGTGATGGGGGGTGTATGGTGTTATTTATGTAGGGTACCTCCCCTCATCAGTGTGTCACAGCTGCATTTTACTTGGCTTTGTGCCTCTACTTCCTGATGACTTGCATTTTTTCTGAACCATAACACGCAGTATGTAGTGGAAACCATACAGCTTCAACAAATCTCTACCTACAACCTAACACAGTAGGATCAAAGTGTGTAGCAGCTTGTCTGCAGACTAGAAACACAACTGTCCTGTTGTCACTGAGATTTAAAATCATCCTCCCTTTGGGCACATAGGTAATTTCTTTTGTTTTGTTTAGTATTTTACTGCGGAAGGATGCAACAGGTGTTTGACTGATGTCTGCAGTGATGGTGCTGCCCCTTTCACTCTGCAAGTAGATAAAGGTTTATTCATTTGGGACATGTTCTAGAACAACTGGAACATCAAATTGTATACGCTTAAGTGCTGTGTTAACATTTCTTCTACCTATATTGTAGCTGCCTTAACATACAGTGGGGTTTTTGTATTATCATGCATAGCTTTATTTCTGAAGATGGCATTGTGCAATAAAGCATTCAATTCCACTGGCATGACACATGTCATTGTTTATACACTTGACTGTACAGGATGCTGTAGTTTAAGCCTTTCAGATAAATAAGTTTTAAATTCCCTGTACCGGATTGTGACAGCATTGTTCATGTATTTACTTCATACTTGTAATTTCTGATGAAAAGAAAAAAGCCAGATGGATAAACCAAATATATTTTAAATTCCTTATGATTCACATTCAAATATCCTTAATGAGCCTGAGGAATGATAACTCGCTAAGCTTTGCTCATTAATTTAAAACTGATGTTAATGTCATTATTTTTATCTATATTCCTTTAAAATTGTTCCCAGTACTCCTGTTAAAATTCAAGATTCATAAATAGATTCCTAATTTGTGCTCTGAATCATCATGTAGTTTTAACTTTTATGATGAAATTGTAAAAAAGTGAAGACTCCTAATAAACACTAGCTTTCTAAAGCATCAATCAATTCAACCAGTTTGCACTTGAGACTCTTACAATAAACGTTCATTCTGGAGAATTAATCAAATATAGCATATTTTAAATGCCCAGTCTAGTTGCTGGCTGGGTCCTGAACAGAGAACTGCTTTGCCTGTGGTCGGCATGAACTGGTGTAGTTTTAATGAACTCACTGGGAATTGTCAGTGTCCTCTTTACAGCTTTGGAGATCTCAGTTTATTTCAGCTCCTTCACTAAGTGGTCTTTGAATATAAAGAGAAGGGAAAAAAAAAAAGCTTGCCTTTCATTTTAACTCTGAGCTCAATTTCTATTTAAGGTGAAAAGTAATAATATGTGGTTTCTTATAAGAAAATCATGAGGATATTGGCAGGGCTCTTCTGAAAGAAGTACTTTTCAAAGTGAGAGGAAGCTAACACACATGGTTTCAGCTCTGTAGGCACTTTGTGTTCATGTGCAGTTGTTTTAGAAAAACAAAAACAAAAAAAGACCCATGACTGCATTGAAGGTCTTTATACTTAAAAAACCTAAGGAGGATGTTTGTGTGTGTGAATGGTTACAGAAGTCTGTGCAATCAAGGTACCAGATCTAACTGCCGTAGACATGCCATCATGTATTAACAGAATCCAAGAATTTATCAGAATATGGTGGAAGCCAAAGTTACTGTGATTAATTTTTGTTAGGTGAACTAGTATTCCTACATCAATTGCAAATCAACATGCTTCAACCCTGACTGTCCTTGATATTTATTGTAAACATGTAAGCAATTTTTAACTGCTTGACTTTTGTTAAAAATACATATTTGCTAGGAGCCTTGTAGTTGCTTTTAGAGTAAACAGCTTGAATATCAGTATTCAACCACTGCCATAGTTGAAGCTGAGCCCTGTGGCTGTGCTGTGGGAGGGATTTCAGGGGTGGACAGCCATGGGGCAGCTCAGTCCTGCTCTGGAACAAGAACACCTGGAACAACTCTCTGGAAGCAGAGCCGAGATGTGGGCAAATCCCAGGTTTCCATGCTGGGGAAGGGCATTGCCAGTGAGCATGGACTTGCAGTGGGACCTGGGCCCGCTGGTGGGGGGCCCAGGTCCCACATAGATAAGGGTCCCATCTGGCTCTGCTTCCCTACTGCAATCTGGGCTGCCAGTGTTTAAGTCAAAGCTGTTTGACTGCAGCACAGTGCAGCTGTGCTCCTGCAATTGTGCTGATCTCAGCAGTGTTAAGAGGAGTGCTGGACCTGAAGGTAGCAGGTTCAGCTAAAAGGAATGTTTTGAACTGTTGCTTCCTAGGAAGGGACAAAACACAGTACTTGTCCTAGCTAGGATGCAGCAACTTAATGATCAGATCCCTCTGCTTTGGCTCCATCCCTCCTACCTTACAAATCAGAGCTCCCAGAAGTGTGCTGCCTTGGTTTTGGGTTAGTAATATTAAATGCTGAGCTATGGCTCAGCCCCAGGCCAAACAGTCTGCTGGACTAACTGCAGTAAGAGCTTGGAGCTGCAGTTACCCTGCTGGAGGTAGAGTAGTGGGTTGGCTACTGTGGCTGCTGATTTCCCAGGGAAATCAACAGACAAGTGGTTTAGAGTACCTACTTAATTTATTCATGTTGGAACATGTTTTTTGTAGGATGTTGTCATAAAATTATTTTAATCACAGACTTAATGTTACTATGCTTTCTGATGGTGTGTTGTGGGATGTAGTATATTCAGGTTTTGGGATGAATACTGACTGAAGCCCTTTTAAATAAAATACGATGCCACTAAAAGGGGTTCTGCCTGAAAATACTTACATTGATAGTGATTAATTCCTTTGATTATTTTTCAAAAACTTACCTTCCAAGGATGCCAAAAAAAAAAACCCCAAACCATTTTTTACCCAGCTTGCAGGGAGCTGTAGGACCTCTAAAAGCAGAAAGGAAGCTGATATGAATTCAGGTCGGAGTGAGCTTTGTAAAAGGCTCTGAATCGATATGTTTCAAAGCTTATATGATGTTGTACACAATATTTGATAATCCTTTCCAACCTATAATAACAGATGCTCTCTTGTTTTATTAATAGGTAAAACTAGAAGGAAGTCTTAACTAAGGGAGTTATGAAAATTTGTGTGATGTGATTCCACATGTAATTTTGCACTGAAGCATTAAGAAAGGAAAATATTACATAATGCATTTGTCATGATACTTGCTAATATAGGGTGATTAAAAAAAAAAAAGAAATTTTTCTAGAATCTTGTTGCTTTCTAAGCCTGTAGTCCTATCAACTGACTGAACTCGGTCACAGACGTGTCAAAAGCCTGAGAGACTGCAGGATACCATTCAACATACTCTTTTTTTAGGAAGTGACACTGTTTTTTTAAGAGATTGTACAGACAGTTCTTTATGCCCAGCCTAAGAATTTAAGGAAGACTGAGATAGTTAAGGCATCAGAACCTTTACTGGTTTTGTCTTCTTGTCAGACTTTGTGGAGAGAATGACTATGATCTCAAACTTAGCAATGCACCTCCTACATTGCAAAGGGAAAACATAAGTAAACTTACTTTTTATTCAGCTTATATAAAATAACTGAAGTTATTCTGCAGTGGGGAAAAAAAAATCTGAAAACTATTCCTAACTTCTGAAGAAAACTTAATAGCCATTTTGATTTAGTGATATGCTAGGTGATTTTCTTTTTTTGAAGTGCACTATGTGATTTAGATCTAGAACTGTAGAGCAAAGCCAGGCTGTGAATCATAGCATTAGGAAGTGAGGGAAATGTTCAGGATTTGTTGTATCTCTTGTCAATGACAGATTTTAAACCACATGTTTATTTTGTAAATTATGTATGTGCAGCTGTGTTAATTACCTAATTGTCAGATTTATGAGGAAATAATAATCTCTTCTGATCTCCTAGCAGGAGCTGTCACATCTGCAATAGAATATATTTTCCTGAAGGCCAAGTTTTGTGTTTTCTTTCCCAATGAGTGGGAAACAAACATAAAAATATGAGGCTGGTGAAAGGTGCTAGATTTACACTGACACTTCATACATTCAGAAGGGTTTATTTCAGTTGATAGTTTCCTCTGTTTAACCAGTTTTATGGAAAGTGAAATGGTGTCTTTTTGTAAAATTGTTCTATTGTTTGTCCTTGGGATTCCTCACTGCTGTTTGTATTAGGTGGAGAAAGAGGTACTATATATTTGCATGGAGCTGTTTATGGAATTGTCAGGGACTAAAATGATTTCCCTTTGCTTAGGGATGAAAAACTAAGGATGCCAGTCTTTTTCCTGGTTCAACCTACTCTCCCATCTATGCTAATTCAGCTCTGCTTCCCTGGTGTATTTGGTGGAGAGAAGAAGACCCAGCCTAGTCTTATTCCATTGCTTACCATCTCCCCTCCATGTTTGCTGTCTTCTGGGTAGAAGACCATATCTGTGGGTTATAATATGGTTTTCACAAGTTGATGGCAAAAGTTATCCACCAACACTTTTTATGCCCTTCTCTAGTTACTGTGGAGCTGAGAATGTGCTTGCATGTTCCCGTGCTTCTATCAGTGGGAGGCATTCATGGACCTGAATCAAACAAAATTAAGGTCCAAGTTGCTTTGTGTTCTGCTTGAATGTATGAAACAAATTTTAAGAGGTGTTCAGGAGAAAGCTATGGCTTTACATACACATAGTGGATTATTTAAAGGGTTTTTGTTTTGTTTTAATATACTGATAGAGGATTCCACTTCTAAGCTTAGCCTCAGATTTTTAAATATCTTGAAATTTACTTAGATCTTGTGATAGGCATATGGAAGAGCAAAACTTACTGTACTGCATTAAGAATTTAGTAGATTTGTACAAATACATAAACCTATTTAACTGGGAATGTGAAGGGTTTTTTTCCACTAGGAGTATCTCAGAACTTTTTTTGGGACAGGAACTTTTTTTGGGACAGGAACTAAGTCGGATGTTGGCACTTCTAAATGGCCTATGCAATGTTTGTGGTTCAAAGCTTGTGTCGGAGATAAGACACTAGAGGGAGCCCGTCTCACAGTTTTCTGCTTTGAGAGAAATGGTTTTACAGAGGTAATAAAACTACTTCTATTCATGAGTAATTTAAAGTAAAATCTCTTCTGGCTCTGAGATACAAAAGAAAATATCAGAGTACTATAGGACACTTATTTGCAAACATCTTTAGAAATTGCTCAATTCATAAAGTCAATTCTACCTTACCATTTTCTGTATGTTTTGAATACTACGGAAGGTGTACAATAGAGTAATCTTCAGTATGGTGCTTATATAATAAAAGGCAGTTTATGACCTTTCTCTTTTAAAGAACTTTCAAGATCCTTTGGATGGGGTAATGCAGCGGGAAGGTTTGAGTGCGTGTGTTTTGAGGCATGCTTCTTGTGCAAGCAGTGTGGAAACATGAGGTTTTTGAGGAGAAGGTTAGAACACAGTAGTTTACATTTGTTTTTGAAAGCCTGTATCTTGCATTTAGTTCCATGCCACATGTCAGGGGCACATAAAATATGGTCGTGCAGTACTAACTTTTTTAGCTATGATTTCTAACTAGCTAGCTGTGTGTCCGTTGGGACTGGACAATGGACCTTGTATGATGTCAGAGCAGCTAATAGTTACAGCTATAGTGTTTATTTAATTTTCATCCTTAACCTGTTGATTGCATTTTTTTCTTCACTAAATAAAGAGGCTTTAGAGTTTATGAGGGGTTTTGTCCAAGGTAGATTGTTTAAGGCTGTAGCTGCACCCAGGAGACTGCACTGAGAGAGTGGTTAGGCACTGGAATGGGCTGTGAAGTGAGGTGGTGGAGTCATCATCCCAGGAGGTGTTCAAAAACTGAGTAGATGTAGCATGTGAGGCTGTGGTCTAGTGGCAAGGGAAATGTTGGGATGGAGGTTGGACTTGATGACCCCGGAGGCACTTTCCAACCGCAGTGATTCTGTGATTCTATGCATGACATCGTCTCTATCCTGTGTGACTGGGTTTCCTGCTTGTGGTACTTCCAGGTGAAAGTGCTCACCCAGTCTCCTCCTGTTATGTATCCACGATGCACTCAAAATCCCTAGGATGGGAAATGTTTCCAATTTCCGTCTGGATGCAGCCAGACTCACACAAAATGAGAGTGAAAGTTTGGATCAGAGTTAAAAGCAGACGTAAGTTTCAACTGCCCAGCCTCTTATGTTCACTGTGCTGGGTACTTTCATTTCAAGGAACTGGGACATTAAATGTTTCCAAAACTTGTATTAATAGGCAACAGTGGGGAAAACCCCCGTTGTTTTTATAAAATACTAAACCACCATATTTATAAATTCTGAGTGATATGAAATATTTCATGTAACATGCCACAAAGGTTTTGGTACTGAAGACATTCGATATCCTAATTGCATTTTCTTTAGTCTCTTGGTTTGTAAGTGATGGAGCTAAATCCCTCAAAGTCTGTTTAAAAAGGCAGTATATTCAGTATTAGCTGCTTTTTACTTGCATTCAAATAATTCTGTCATGCTTCTAGCTAACAGCAAGCATTTTTTTCAACACTTCACATTAGCACAAGATTATGTAAGTGTGTACTGCAATTTATTCACAAGGTAACTTGTATCAACATGGTGTTTACAATTCAAATAGGAGCAGAAATGTGTGTAATTTATCAAGACACACTCTCTTCATCCATCTGTTACACAGTGCTCTTAGCATGCTTTGTAAACTTAAGAGTATTCATAAAATACTAAGCCAAATTTCTTTCCTCAGTGTATACACTCTCTCTGTCACTGTGCACTATGCTTGTGGTTTAGTCCAGATTGTTTGGTTCAGGCTATTGTGGTTTAGTCCAAGGTGCCTTCTAATCACGAAGAGTTTGGATGAAGTAGCTTTACTAAAATTAATTGGAAATTACTCCTAATAGTAAGAAACCACACACGTGTGCAATTTTTTTTTTGTTTGTGCAATCACAGCCACTTGTGCAATTTTTAAAAATTAACAGCTCTTATGGTTGTGTATGTGTTTTAATATATCAAAATATATTAATTAAAAAATTTTATAGATTTAGTGCAAAGCTATATATTTTTGTAGTGGTCTGATGGGTAGTCAGTGCTTTTTCTGCTCTCTGACCTTAGCACAGAGTGAAAGCAGAACTGTTAATTTTATAGGCCTGTGTGGTGCTTAATAGGGATGTACAAAAGGCTTGTGAATACCACCCGGCCGATTTTCACAACATTCCTCTTAAGCAAAGAGGTATTTCTATTCCTGTTTTAAAATTGGCAATATGATACTCAAATGAATAGTGGAGTAACAAGTAACTGCACATGCACCTTTAAGGAAAAGAAAAAGCAAAACCTACGTAGCTTTCTCAACATTGTCTAGATGTGTGTCTTGTTCTAGTTGCACCTATGCTGGCAGAGGTTACCAGCACTCCTGTTTTCATGAAGGTCTGTGACATAAGCAGTTTCTTACACATTATGGTAAAAATCAGCTGGGTCAGTTTAAACAGTAGGGATATAGTTCTTCTGACAATACTTTTGTCAGTTTCCTCCTCAGCCTTCTCAGTCTTTGCAGTTCTATTTTTTTGGGGGATTTGGCTCTAAAAGGCACCCCATAGTACTGTCCCAGTAGCCCTTTCTGTTAGGTGTGGAGTAAAATGAGCTCAGATGGGGGAAAGCCTCTATAAAGGACTGGCTGTGGATGCAGGTTCTTGTGTTACATGGAGAAAGGAGCTTCCTGAATTACAGCCAGTAGGATGAAGGATTCTAAGACAGATGACCTGGTTAGGATTGATGTATTAAACAGTATTCAGGTATTGGTGGAAGGATGTAGTTGCCAGATTTCAGTGTCTGAAGTTCAAGTTCAGAGAAATATTTGTGCATCTCAGACCTTTCCCTGTAGCTGGAGGTAAAGATTTCTGGACATGAGTGAGAGAAAGAACCTTTAACAGAACTAATAACTCACAGGTAGTGAGGGACGGAGGTTAAGAAGCTATGAAAATCTTCTGAAAGCATAAACTGGAGGAAAAAAAAAGCCATTTACTTGTTTGAATGATTGACAGTTCCATCACTAGCATTTTACACAGACTAAATGCTCTTTCCATTAGACAAGGCAATGATGCTAGTCCTGCATCATACTGATGCATTTAGAGAACAATTCCAGCTTTCTGTAATTGTTTACATGAATAACAAGCTTGAAGGAAAGTTAGTTACTAAAAATTAAATGGTGACTCTGTTTCTGGTCATCTATACAATTGTATTTTAAGATAAAAACATTGACATGTCCTTCAAGCAAAATTGTCTTACATTTTTATAGTAAAGATGATTACTAACTTGCAGAAGTTAACCATGGCAGGATTTTTCCACTTGCCACAAAGAAGGGGGAATGTGTGTGTAAGTCCTTAGTACCTGCCTACTGGTTCCATATACTTTCCAGTCTATTCTTACATAAAGAAGAAAATTCATAATATGGCATTTCTTACGTATTTACAGTTACTCTGAGTAGTATTTTGTTTGCATTCCCTCTCTTTGCTATGTGAAATAAGTGAAAGGGTGTAGCTGCAGCTGGAATAAGAGATCTCTTGGTAGAACCTTATATTATTACAATTTGCCTGAAGGTGTGGAAAGAAATTATACACACTAATAGGAATGAATCTGTGTCTAAGCGTAGCTACAGAAACCTGTGTTATGGAAGTAACACATCCTGTGCCCTGGTCTGCCCCGTGTAGTAACTAGAAAGCTTATGTGGGCTTGGATTTATTTGGCTGGACTCAGAGGGATTTAGGCTTTTTTACTGCTGTGAGTAAACATCAACTTCTTGAGAATGGGCTCTGTTTAAAGAGCAGCAATGTGCTGGCCAGCATGCATGAAATATCAGGTAAACAGAAGATAAGCCTCTCTCCAGTGCCTGTCTTATTCTAGCTGATTCATGAACTAGATACAAAATTTGCTGAAGGATTTTGTTTAATCAAGTGATGGGGACACGTGTTTCTACAATCATATGTTCAGGACTTCATTCCAAAGGCTTTGTGAATATAGATTGAAGTTTTTGCTCTATGTCTATAGTCAAAGATTAATTCCAGAATAATATACTTATTTAAACGAATTATTTACTCTACACTGATTGTTTAACTTCCCTTTTGAGGCATTATTTTTGTGAGGCTTGATTGTTGTTACTGATGTCAGTATAATCTTGAAGATATACGATAAAATAAATATTATACTTGAGAGATGTGTAAAGTAAATTTAAATATATTGCTCGTTTGAGGATGACTTTTTTTGTGAGAAAGAAGAAAGCAAATAATTTTGATTTAGATGTGAATTACGCATTTTCTCCACACTAAGGAATTGATAAGGTAACTTTCCTTTTCTCTTGTATCCTCAACCAGATCAGGCTTTATTGTCGTTAGGGAGATGCTTTTTGTAGACTGTTATGTTTTACTGAACAGTAATTAATTTCTTACTGTATAACAACATAACTCTATGGCCTAAGCTGAATGAAAAGTAGTATCAGCATCAGAACTTAAGTTGCCTTAAACTAGGGGATGATGAATCTGTAGAAGAGGAGCATGACAAGGTAGGGGTGACCATGAAGAGGAGGGCCATGAAGATAATCAGTGGGCTAGAACACCTCTCCTACAATACAGGCTAAGAGACTTTGGGTTATTCAGCCTGGAGAAGAGCAGGCTCCATGGAGACGTTATTGCGGCTTTCTGGTATCTGAAGGGGGCCCACAAGAAAGCTGGGGAGAAATGTTTTACAAGGGCTTGTAGTGATATTATGAGGTGTAATGGCTTCAAATTGGAAGAGGGTAGGTTTAGATTAGACATAAGGAAGAAGTTCTTCACTATGATGGTGTCCCGGTTAGAAGGCAGAATTGTGTCCCACCTCCCTTATCCCTTAGTTTCCCCAGGTAGAGAGGTAAATAAAGGAAGGCAGGGGTAATGAAAGCCTTGCACCGATTGAAAAGTTAACAAAATGAAATATATTATTTAACAGGGAACAGAAAGGAAGAAGGGTAGGGGTTTAACAGGGTAAAGGGATTATAATAACAACAAAGCAAGGAAGGTTAAACTTCCAAAAAATACAAAACCCAAATGCTGTGCTGAGGCTCCCCAGTGCTGGATCTCGCTGGATTGAGGTGGATGCACAATCCTTGGACGTGGATGGAGGCAGGGAAGAGTCTGTAGATCAGGCGCAGGTCTCCAAGATGGCCATGGCCATGTGCAGCACAGGGAACCACAAGCAGCAGCAGCGTGTCCTGGCCAGGACCCCAACAGAGGAGAAGAGAAGAGAGCAAGAGAGAGAGACGTGTCTTCTCGCCCCTTTTATAGACCCCAGCAGGAAGTCCCGAGACAGGAAGAGGAGAGTGGGAATAGAACAGGTGTACGCCCCTTTCATTCAGGCTTGCTCCTGGTATTAGATTTCAGATCTCCACCCACCAGGAGCAGCAGGTTTCAAACCATTACAGATGGTGGTGAGACACTAGCACAGGTTGCCCAGGGAAGTTGTGGATGCTCCATCACTGGAGGGGTTTAA
>NW_008629009.1:14744-68454 GCF_000691845.1 Merops nubicus
GCTTGATCCAGTGGGAGGTGTCCCTGCCCATGGCAGGGGGGGTGGAACTAGTGATCTTTAATGTCCTTTCCAACCCAAATGATTCTATGAAGTGAAAAACTTGCACAACTAACTTTTGAAGGGTGTCCTCTGTCACACTAACAAACTAGGAGCCCAAGAGGGATTGGCAAGATCACTGTTGATCTTTCTGGTTTGCACCTTATTATTTGGTGATCCAGAAAGTTACTTCTCTCTTCTCCCCTTCCTCCAGCCCCAGTAAAATGAATTGGCTTCTATGGTTCTCTTCTTTCTCTGAAACAAGGAAGAGGGAAATTATGTACTTTATCAGAAAATATAAAATTGTTGTTTCTTCTTGTGATATTTAAATCCCTTCAGTTTTAGGGCTGAGATGCCTTGCAGTGTTTTGAATCTCAGCATGAATTTCTGATGATAGATAGAATATGTTTTGATTGGTTTTGTTTGTCTGATTCTTGTAATGCAGTACGTTATCCACTTGAAAAGACATCTGGCAGTTTTATCTCCTGAATTCCCTGCTGTTCTACCTTGTATTCAACTTAACAGTTTCTGTGACTGTCTTGAAAATTAGGTTGTGTTTGGTTACTTAAAATATTCACTTTCGTATTTAAGAAGAAAAGGCTGAATGGTGCTAAATGGTGAACAGCTTCCAATGTTCTTATGCCTCATGCTGAGAGGAATACTGCTTCCCCTTTTAAAGGTGACGTTAGCTTTTTGTAAGCATGAAGTACTGTCTATGACATAACAATGCAGGTAAGCTTAGGTAATATTAGCAAATAATCTGATTTTTCTCTGAAGATCAGTATGGCTAGGGGGTTCAGAGTAATTACTCATTTTTATTCCCTCATGTGGAATCTTGATTCCACTGAAGTAAGCCTTTTATTTACAGGATTTGACCAAAAACTTTCAAACTATGCTAAACCTTAACCTGCTGTAATGTGTTATATTTTACATCCTTCATCTTCTGTCTCCAGTGCTAGTGCTGGCAGATGATGTCTCCATTGTCTTTTGTAGGAACTATAGGAACTATTCTATTGCTACTTACTTAAACAAAATCTATCAGATTTTTTTTTTCATTTTTTTTTTTTGCCATGTGCATTTTATGTACTTGGGAAGCACTGCAAAAATTCTGACTGATTGTCTAGAAGTCTTCAAAAAATACATCTCTTTGCTGCTTTGAATGTTAATTGCTCACTTCAGACTTTCATGTAGTATGACCCTTTCCAATTTTAGAATTTTTTTCAGAATCTTGCATATCCAATGATAAGAGCTATGTCTAGCATTACTTTTGGCATAGAATCATGTATCTTCTTCTTTGTATAATTTTAATTCCTTAAGCTGATTAATTATTTTTGCAAATTAAATTGGCAGTGGGTACTGATCAATTACATACCAGTGCTGATCAGCAGTGTGGTCTAGAGTCACTTGATTTAAATGCATTATGTGTTTGCTTAGAAAGGACAGATCAGACGTGTCACTTGCAGCATGGGTGAATGGCTATTAAGAAGCAAATGTTAAAGAGAAAGGCTGATCTTTCAAATATGTTGCAAATGAAATTAATGCACATGCAGAAATGGAGAAAATATGTTAGAGACTGCAGCATTGTCTAGCAAGTACAGATTAATGTGGTGCACATAAATCCAGTCCCAAACTATGGATAACTTTTATTCTTGACTTGATCTCTTTGTCTTTTGTCACTCACAAAAATTAATTTGTTAAAAATGCTTAATGCAAGGAACCTTATTCATCTGTGTAATATGCTAGAGAATCCTAGTTGAACTGGATATACAAAATAGGAGTATTTAGCAATATGTGTATGTACACAACTATGTACATGTGTATATAAACACATATAAGTATATGTATGATGAACAAGAGAATTTTCTGCATCCTCTGCTTTTCGTGGAATTAGTGATACTTTTTTTGAAGGAAATACTGTTTCTAACCTATAGTATCATTTGTCATATTATTTTAAACAGATATTTCTTCCTAAATAGTACTTGATGATAGTAGGTGTTGCAACACCCTTTACAGAACGGTGACTTTATGGTGTGCAGATTTGTTTAAAAAACACAGTAAAGTGAATGCATGTTTCTGGAGATACAGAAATCACGTGGAAGTTAATTTTATCAGAGTGGTGCAGCAGAGAACGGTAGAAAAGCACTTAAGTTAGAGGAGTTAAGCTGGGAGAGGACTATAATGTGAAGTATATAGTGAGACTACTAGAAACTTAAGTATTTTTAGAATGGGAATTTCCTATGTTTAGAAATGCCTTTGTACTGGACTGGTCAGTTTAAATTTGTGGGAGAAGCCAAGGCCACTCTTGTGTTATAAACTCCTGTATCAGAATAAGTGGGGCAAATGTGGAGAAAACGTGTGTGTAGTCCAGTGGGAGAAGGCAGAAATCCATGCCATTACAGTTTTACAGTCTAGGAAGAATATGTAGATTGGTATAGTGCCTTTAGCTGCCAGTTCTTTTGGAGTACTGGGTGCTTGGGGGGATGCTGCGATGTTGGAGATGCTGCATTCTAGAGGAGAAACTTACAGTTGCAAGTAGATGGGCGTAATAGGGATATAGCCATCCAGCAGCTTCAAATACATGCCTTTTCTTAAGGGTGCTGTCTTTCATTATACAACTAGTGGCATTGCAGCACTCCTGCACGAGTGATTGTAGAGCTCAGTTATTTCTGTATTTGTATTTTGCATAGTTTTGAAAGACAGGATATTATGTAGCCATAAACTTATAGTAGTAATTCTTCCTGTTTTCTTTCTTGTCTAATACTGAATATGTAGCTGAACTTCCATTCAAGACACAGAGAGCTGAAACATGAGAAATTCTGGGATCAAAATTCAGTGATGAATATAATGTCAAGTACTGGAAGGATTTAATTAAATCCTTATGCACAGTTGAATATCTCCTGAATTTCATTTCAGTTGCAATCGGTTACAAATGGCGTAATTGCAAGTTTTGTGATGTTTGATAAAGAATTCTTATTAACAATCTAAATTTTCTGCAGGATTGGAGAGTTCTTCTTCATTGAAGCTTTTTCAAGTCCAGTAGTAAAAGATGGAGTTTATTTCATGGGAAGTCTAGTTGATAGGATGTTTTAGGAAAGGAACTTGTTCAAGGAATAAAGATCCCAAAGCTGTTATTTACCAACAATAAAACAAAAATGTAAGTTTTATCACTTGAGTTTTTTGTGCTTTTATGCAGCTACAGCTATCAGACTCTCTTTTCCATTTCCTTGGGGAACTGTGGACACTGAAGTCCTTGTATCATTTAAACAAACCACGTGTCTCAAAAAAAAAGGCAAAAATGTCATAGGTCTGACATTTTAAAATAAATTGGTTTTTTCCACATTAAAGTTTCTTGTTGAAAGGCCTAAATTCCCTTCACCCCCACCCTCTTTCGGTAGAAATAGACAGCTTTGCATAACCACATCTGTCTGATAAATGATCATGTTGGTCTAGAATCCACATAAAAATGTGACTACAGAGGAAATAGAATTAAAGAAATTAGATTGTGCTTTTTGGTCAATAATGAAATTGAAAAGCTTTGGTTGCAGATATATCCAAATTATGTGAAACTAAAGCTGTTCAGATGTGATTAGTTTCCCTGAAGAACCCTGAGCAATGGTGATGGTTCAGACAGGTATGAAAGATTGGCCGTACCCTGAAAATATATTGAAAAGATGGTGAAATTAACAATTCAAACTGCAGATCCGTTAGTTTCTTTGCTTTATTTGCTGAGGTTTTTACACCGATTAATTCACTCTCCGACAACAATTCATTCAATAGCATACCCAGCCATTGCTTTTGTGTTTTGGAGCAGACTGCAGAGCTACTGTTTTGGTCTCCTGAGCAGGCTCTTGGTTTTCTGAAGCGTGCACTTTTTATGCCAAGATCCACCTCTAGAATGACAGAACAATGTCATTTTTCACTTCAGTAAACTTGTGTGCTTAAAGATGGTCGTAAGCACTCCTCTATAGTCAAGGCTGCATTACTGAACCAGGTATCTCTGATTTTGATTACTAAGGAAACGTTGGCCTTTTTTTTCAGTGCATCGTGATTGAAGATAGATGTAAAGTCCATGGATAAAATTTCCATTCAGATTGTCAGAGTCAAAGTCTTAGTTAAACATAGATGCCTTTAAGAGATCCTGCCTTCCCTTTCATCCTTTGCCATACTTTTGCCTGTCCTTTGGGCCGTTGCCAAGGGAGCACACAGTATGCTGGAGCAAGGAACCATGATGATTGAAAATGAAGTTTTTATGTTTGTTTGGTGGTGGTTTGTTTTTTTTTTTTTTTTTTTTTTCTCCATTTTGTTTTGGTTTTTCTGTCTTAGTGCCTGTCAAGTCAATGTTCTGATAAGGTCACCATGTGGCTGCATAAATGTTTGCACTAACAGAAGAGAAGCAGCAGTATTGTGCTACCTAGGGTAAAGGGAAGGAGCTTGCCCCTTTAGGTAGCAGTGTGGTATTTGTTCAGATTTGTGCAGTCCATTGAAGCACATTCTTTGCTCTCTGGCATTAAAAAATTAAACAAACTAAAGTGGTTGCATTCATGTGGCTGCTGCCACTTATGTCTTGGGTCCTTCAAAGAGCTGGAAGTGTCCCTAGCCTTACCTGGTTTCATTGTTCTGCTTGCCCCATGGAGTCCACTGTAACATGACAGTACGGCTGATGCAGAGTGAAGCATGGCAGTCGAAAGCTCCTTCTCCTGAAAGTAAAGGATAAAGAGGGGTCTTGTGGGCACAGGCATTTTACTCTGTCTGCAGCAACAGTTAGCCACTAGTATAGTGGTGCTGATGGAGCTTTAAGTGACAGTAAGAAAGCAAGCTGGCTTCCAGGAGAGGTAAGCACTGCTATTAACAATGTTAGTGTTTGTAGTATTGTTGTAGATACTACTTTTTGTTTGTATCAGTAGTTAAATCATTGGCTGCTGTTACCCAGACAATTTCCTGTGTTAGACATTTGTCCTGTCTAATTTTTTCTCCTTGAGAGCCTCAGTAAGATTCTCTTCTATTAAAAGTATTGAGCTCTTAAAGGAAATAATTTACTACCTGTGTTTTAGGCATGCAAAGTATATTTCGTGGTCTAAGTTGCAAATTCAAGTCAGGGTTCTCACTCCAACTGCTGTGAAGGATTCTTGCTGCCACTGCTCCTTTGTTTGGAAATGTTTTATCCCAACTTCCTGATTTTTTTTTTTAGTGGGATTTTAATTTTGTGTTGACATAGCAGTAGACTTTAGGGAGGGCAAAGACAAATCCATGCAAGGTCTAGAGGTGGAGCCTCCTTATTTTTTTAAAACAGACTTGTTCATTTTCCGCTCCCAGTACTCACTGATACCCTCCAACGTCCTGAACATCTGTTTATGGAGGAGTGGCACACCTCATCTAGCTAATTTGTGGCCACATGTGAGCTGTCTGGGAGTGAAGAACTGCTGCCTTCTGCAGCAATGAGTTATTACTATGTTCCTGCTGGTCTGTGATAGCATCTACTTGCAGCTGCTTACCTGTGGCAAGTGCAATGCCAGGCAGAGTTACTCCTTGCTTGGGCAGCTGATTTCATAAGAGAAACAAAAGAAGCTGAAAGGTTTATTTTAGTCATTAGTGTCAATGTCTGTTTCTGATGTCAGTGTATATTCAAGTAAGAAGTTGCTGAGTTAACATTTTTTTTTCTAAAGTTTAATAGCAGTTTGTGGTGTGTTTTTTTTTTTTTAATTTTATTTTATGTGTAAAAGTTAGAATGTTTTATGGAGGTCTTCATCCCTACAAGACTGAATGTAGGAAGAACTGAACTCCAAGCTAAGAACAGGTAGAAAAGAAGCAAATCCTACAAAAAATGAAAGTATTTGCTGTCTTTGCTGTGTCAAAACATGGTTATGATGCAAGTGTGTGACCTTTTCATTTAACCAGCAATTTGTTTTTTGCAAATCTTCTAAGACTTCCTGATTCTTTGCCAAATCTGTAATTCATTTGATTTATATACTTATAACATGAGCTTGCTCTGGGATAAAATAATTAGTTTTCTTAAGAGCACGAAAGTCTCATGGCTATCTTTAGGTAACTAGAAACACAGGGCTTCAATTTACCCATAACAGAAATACAAAGCAGCCTGAGATAATGCTTGTATTCAGGCAGTATTTCTAATACAGTACTCCATGGAACTTTTGACAGTTCTTTAACGTAAGAAACCCTTAATCACATATATGCAGTAACATTTTTACAAACTATATAATAAATTGCCAGTTGTTGTGTACATGTTGTCTATTAATACAGCTAGTGCTAGGTGATTATTCACATTTTTCAGATATTTGAAAGGTTAGAGACAGTCAAATGATTCCTACACCTTTTGACAACGGAAATATTTATTCTACTGAATAGTGCAACTACCTTTTCCCTTGGTCTTTCATTGTGGCTTTTGACATGTATAATCTTAGTTTAGAATCATGGTTAGAAAAATAGACCTTGTCTTAGCCACTGGCATTTTCTACATTGCTTTCTACATGTTTTCTACATCCTCTTGTTTGTAGTTTGAGCCTGTGTATCTTTTTAGATAAAAGCAATGCATATATTTATCACTCATAAAGTAACAATCCCAGGAGACTCATAACCAGGTAGTGATATCTCCATCTTCAAACCTTTTAGTTATAAATATTTTAGTCAGAGATTATACAGATAGATGGCAGATACTCCCTTTGTCTCCAAAGATGAGCATGTCAGAACTGGCCTTGACTAATTCACAAAAAATCACATTTTCCTCTCGAAACTACATGGGAGAAGATCTGATAGCACAGGCATGTGTAGTTTCTCTTGCTTGAAAAACGTCTTTATCTGTTCTCACTTTGACATTACTTATATGGTCAATTCTCAACAAGGATAAGCAGCTTAGTAAGCACTTTTGTCATGAAAACAGTGGGCAAACACTGGTACAGGTTTCCCAGGGAGGTTATAGAGTTCCCATTCATGCAGATACTCAAATCCAGACTGGACGTGGTCTTGGGCAACCTGCTGTGGGTGACCTTGCTTGAGCAAGAGGGTTGGGCCAAGTGATCTTGATGGGTCCCTTCCGACCTCAACCATTCTGTGATTCTGTGAAAGTTTCCTTGCAATAGGAGAACTGCATTTCCTGTAGTGGATTGTGTTTATACTGTCAATAATCCTGTCTTCAATGATCTCAACAATTTGGGTTTTTTTTCACTATGTACATCATCCCTAAGGCATTTAATTGCAGCATAATATCCTGCTATTGGTTTTCATTTAAAATTCTTGTTGATTCCAAGGGGAATGATGGCAGCATATGACTCTGGAGAGATCAATCAATATCATACTCAAGTCTCCTAACACCTAATTTCCTACATGACTGAAGCTCAGCACTTGTAAAATTTACTGCCTGGTGATATTTTTAAAGGGCCATTTTGATTTTATAAACCATCCCTCAGCAATCAGGGACTACTTTGAAATGAATTACGTTTTGCAACTGGGACCTCCCGTTGTATGTGTAGTGAAATACGAACAAGTGTTTAGCATCTGGATGCAATCAATCAGTCAAAAATTGAAACTGAAAAAACAAGGCAGCTATTAAAATTTATTCCACTTGTATGGGGAAAAGTCTGCACTTTTACCTAGAAATGTCTTTTAATCTTTTTAATAGACTGCTGAGTTGGTTCACAACTGAGATTCTACAGCAATAACTGTGGGTTTTATTTTAAGTTTCTATTGTGTAGTAATTCTGTAGTTGATTATTTTTGCATTGAATAAAATATTTATAAAAAATAACCACCAGGTAGAAACACCTGGTGAAAGAATGAGGTGTAAAAGCATGCTATAAAATGTATAAAAATAGCCCCAGGTGGTCTGTAGGGTGGGGGGAAAAAAAAAAAAGCAATGTAATATCACACTCCTGCAAAAGGGAGGATTTTAACTAGAAAAATAATTCTTTGATTAGACTGTTAAGGTACTAAGGAAACTAATGTAAATTGTAGCTCTGCATTATAAGTAGTATTCCTGTTTTTGCCTGCAAGATGTTGAGCAGAACATGAATCAGCTGCTGGCACATGCACATACGCTGCTCCTTCCCCATCCATTTCCACAATGGAGTAGGTATGTTCACATTCTGCATTTTGGGGAAGAGTGGGGACAAGAGTTGGTACGTCTGTGATATACACATCATAGAGCTGAGTGGACTGATATAATTCATACCATATTTTTCCCACCCTTCTTTTTTTCTAGGGTGCTCTGTCTATGAAGAAATTATAGAATCTTAGAACTGTTTAGATTGGAAAAGATCTTTAAGATAAAATTTTCAGAGAAAAAAGACTCTGCTTCTGTCTATGCATCTGCTATCTCAAAGGCCTCAAGAGGAAACATTTGGCTCTTTTGTGATCAGAGTATTTTTCTCTGATAATTTCTGTAATGTGCTAGCAGGCCTCCTACATTAACTCTTGAATGGCAACTGACAGGACTTCTTCCTCATGAAAAGAAATTTTTAATGGGCTGTACCATAAATAGCTGGAACTTGCTGTCTTATGTGAAAAATACAGGATATGAGTCATTGTCAACAGCAGGAGACTCTGTAGCTTTACATATCTTCTGTGGCCATATCAAGGACTGCATTTAATCTGAGCAGTACATGTTCATTCCTGATAGCTACAGGAGGTGACTTGGCTCCCACTGGCTGGTTTGGTAGTACCTTTTTTTCTAGTAAAACCTACTCCACTCTTTAAGGAAGCTCCAGCTCATTTTGTAGTCACTCAATTTCTGGTACCTTAAAGTAAAAGCGAGGAAAATTCAGTAATTGCTAGCTTTTGTTTGGGACAAGAGAGAGTAACAGCCTAACTCAGGAAGCCAGACTTCAGTTCTTTTGGGAGTTTCTGATATCCCCTGTTCTGCCAGAGGGATCACTTTCATGATGTAAATGCTGTCTGTCAATGAACCTTTAAAGATCTAACTAGGCTAACATTTTTAGCAGTCAAAGAGAGATTAACTGTTATTATGACAATTTCTGTAAATCTCAAATTATTTCTAATGTTTTTAAACATACAGTGCAAAAGTAATGTTATCTTTCTCTTCATATTCCATTCCCAAGAGTTACATTTAGCTTTTCAAATTCTTGAATACAGTTTTGAATTGCTTTACAGTTCAGTCATTCACAGGTGAAGAAGCCAAAGCACAAACATTATAATTTGTTTTAATGTAGGACTCATTGTGAGAGTACAAAAGCAATACCTTCCAGATCTTTTGACCCCCGGGACTGTGCTTTAATTATACACCATACTTCTGGATAACCTGAGTAGTCTGCTAAGCAAACTCAAATTCAGGAGACCTTATTGCTTGAAACCAGGGCTGAATAAACCTTTTTAATGGTTCACATCTGGCAGGTCAGTTCCCAGATCTTTTAGGATAAAAAGTTAAATGTTTGCTTAACAAAAAGTGACACAATAATATTGACGCAATGGCAATGGCCGGAAAGTCACATTTCAGAACTTCCAGTGTCATTTGAAGGCTAAGAAAAGCCTGCCTGAAAATTCTTCCACTTCTTAATATTTCAGCATGTTGCGTTTTGTTGCGTTGTGTTGTTATAAAACATCAGAAGCAAGCACTGGAACGTAGGTGATAATGCATTTGCCCATCTCCTAGGACACTAGCCAGCTACTTGTTAATAAAGTTAGGCTGTTCTTACATACAGTCTATTTCTTGTTCTTTTGTGCAAAAAATGCAACCTCATTAAAGAAAAACATGGGATGAATGCTTGGGGCCACCCCTGGTTAAATAAACTTTTGACAAGTGTGACCCATGAAGATCAGGTTTCTATGTTCATTTGTGGGTCCCAGGTCAGAAAGAGTTGGAATGAAAGACTGAAATTAACCCAACAGCTGTAAACTAAAAAATTACCTTGAATTTTCTCATCAAGGCCGTGGTGTTTGAGCACCATAAGTAGAGATTTTTCTTTCCATCAGACCTGGTGTGTTGAATTTTTGGAATTAGTCTTCACAAGGAAGCGAGGGACTAGCAATTTAAGCTTCAGATTTGTAATTGTAGCTACACAGAAATCTCATCATCTGAGGAAGTGCATGAAGAGAACTCTAGTTAGTACTGAGGGCTCTTCTTTCAAGAATGAAAGTGAATAATTCAGCCAGGATTACGTCGTTTTTCTTAACTTAATTGCTGTTCTGGATGACAAATTTTTTTTTTTTTTTTCTAACATGGTGAGTACATATGTAGGGAGGAGGAAAAAAAAAAAAAAGGAATGTTAACTTGAATCAAACTTTACTCAAATATTTCAAATATTTAGCATGGAAATCACTAGTTTAGATTTGTCCCCATGGAGGAAAGGCAAGGGAAGGCTCAGGAATGTGGCTAATAATACTAATATATTTTTGAAGTATTAATCATTATTTATTAAAAGTAAAGTAGAAGCAATACTTGTACTTCAAATGTTGATGAAAGGTATTGTGCAAGCAGAGGATTTTTATGATTGGCAAAATTTAATCTCTTATTTTAAATTCTCGTGCACAAATTGCCTGTTAGATGTTGATGATGTCAGTCTGGTACTATGAGGGGATTGGTCTCACATAAAACCCATTGTCTTGTAGCCATAATATTGTACTGTCAAAGGAATTAATAAATATCAGTTTTCTGCAAATGTTCCAAAGGAAGAAGATAAAAATGGAGTACAATGATGCTGATGTTCCTTGGGAAGTAGTTTGGATTTGTCAGAATATGTGCAGAGCTATTTAGTGTTATAGATCAGCAAAAACTCTAAGCCAAATTATCCTTAGGTACTGTAAAAAAATTTCTGTAGCTGAAATGATTTGAATGCTAATGCTTACTTAGATCATGATACTTTTTATCAGGAAGTGCCTAAGGTATTCCTGCAAATAACTCATGAACTTTATGGTACATTAGGTGATACTGGAACACCTGTTAAGTTGATTCCTGTGGCTGTGACAAGTAATAATGTGGAGATTTTTACTGTGGAATTATGAAAATCTGTATCATATTTACAGTAGGCTAACTGTACCATGACTGGAAGGACGTAGCTATCTATAGAGTGACCACAGTGAGCTGAGGTGTAAATTCTGGTCTAGAGTGGCCCCTAGCATACTCTGGTTTCCAAATACTTTTAAGTCCCCTAGAAGCTACATCTCCAGCTCCCAGTGCAAGTATCAAGTAAATATTGCTCTGCTAAAGCTGCAGCAAAATGTGCTGTTAAGGTGCTTCAGTTGCTTAGGTGGAAATCTGGAACTTTTGAACCATCAGACTAAATACAAAAAACTTGAAGCTGTGTCTGACTAAGCTGCTTATGACATTAAATAAGTAACTAAGTAGAACAGGGTTGATGAGCCCTTGTCTAACCTTGAACTGTCAGATTTCAAGCCAGAAAAACGATGGGCAGCTATGTACTTTGTAGTTTTAGATGTCAGATGGAAGCTGATTTATAGTAGCTTTCCAGTCTCAGAGCAAACTGCTTAGGGCTTCAAGGACTGGATTGGGTGTTATGGACTTTCCAGCATGTACACAGGCAGCTCAGAGAATTTCAGTACAGAAAATGGGAGGTCAAATTGAGGCATTGATATAAATCCACACTCTGAAGTTAGTCTTTCTGCTACCTGAGATTTCTCATTCTAAAAGACAACGTGCATAATCCTCAAATTTGGCATGTGCTACTGAAGATGAGTATCTGTTGCCTTATCTGCCTGGATTTTTCCACTTTTATTGGAACAATTCTGCCTTCTAACTGGGACAATGGCGATGGAAGACATGTTCTGAACACCTTTCATTTGTGATGCACTTTGATATAAGGGGATTAGCCAGAAGGTGAAGGTATGTATTTCTTCTGCACCCATCATTCTGCATGCTCCCCGTTTTGTGGCAGGCAGTGAAGCTGACTCACACTTCAAGCAGTAGTGGTTCATGATGTTCACCAAGTGGCAGTCCCAAATTTCATATATGCTTTCTTCCCATCTGGTAAGTGGATGAGTCATTTATGACTCAATTTTCTCCGCTTAGCTTAAGAATAATTCGTAATGACTCAGACAGAATGTTTTCAGGGACTCCTGCTGTTGGAGAGCACTTCATCTCTACTGCTCTCATCTTCTCATCTCTCCCATACTGTGGGTTGTCATTTAACTTCCAGAGCAGAATCTTTTTACCTGAAACTCAGGATTGGTGAAATTGCTGCTTTAGTGAGCCATTTCTGATTTAAGTGTGACTTTTAGCTTTGTCTATAGTACTGTCATTTAGTGAGGTGAAGGTCAGCCTCACAGGCTGTAGTGAATTGGACAATGTATGTAAAGCCCAGGTACTGGACCTTCTGGACGCGTTTGTGTCACACACAATGCTTCTGCAGGGAATGCTGATATAGGGACAGGACCTGCCATTTTTGGTGGCTGTGTCTACTAAGGCCAACAGAAGACCATGCTTATGGTTCTCTAATCCAGTGCCTCAGCAGCATGTGTATAGGTTTGCTTCAGCTGGAGAATATTCAGTGGGGATAATTAGGGTCACAAATTCTTTATTCCATCTCTTGTGCACAATGAATAAAGAGGGTTGGCCTAGGCTTTTGTACTAGTATCTGTCTTAATTCTAGGCAGATCTTTGGCTCTGTATTTGGAATGCAAGTTCAATATAAGTCCTTGTCATGGATGACTGTGCGCTAACCCAAGAGACAGTAGGAAATGGCAGGTGCCAGGTTGCTGGCAGGCTCCTGACAGCCACTGGCAGGCTGTTGATCAGTGATATGCTTCTGCAAAATGGTTAGGGCTGCCACATCTGTAACAGTAAAAATTGGGCAAGCTAATCTGCTAGTATGCAGCAATGATCTGCACTCATGCAGAGAGCTTCAATAATTCTTGACGTTGCAAGTAAAGTCTACAGGTGATAAAGAGGAGGTAAGAAGACAACAGAGACCTTTTGGTGGACTCTACCTTCATATGTCTATATGTGCTTTCTTGAGATACCACAGCTAAAAATGTATGTAAATGTGCACTTCCTGTAGAGAAAAATGAGGCTAGCACATCCATGAAGCGCAAACAGCGGCTCACGTCTCTTACTGCCAGTCCTCTGGATGTGCCCCAGAGAGACCCTGTTCTGTGCTTTACTGCTACATCACAGCTCACTGGAAAAGGAGCTTAAGGACCACTGATGGAAAGAAATTTCGTGTTTCTTCTATATTTGAATCTCAAAAGCTTTTTAATTTCCAGACCATTCTGTTATTTATCAATGTTTGTACACTTAAAACTGAATCTTTGAATGTTATCTCCTTTTGCTTATCTTTCCATTTAATTAGAACTAAATAGCTGTTTCTCCCTAGCTAATTCTTTTGCCCCTAAAGCAATTCCTTATATTATGTCCCCACTAATTACTAAAATCACATCTAAGTAGCATCTATTCCTGATGGCTGTATGATTGTTTAAGGATTCACCACCAGAAACAGCATTTGCTTCACAATCTATATCTGAAATTAAATTCCTTGTAATAGTGTCATTTTCTGCTTGACTTTATTCTCTGTTGGCAGATGTTTTCTATTTGGAGATTAAAGGTAATGTGTTTATTGCCCCCAAACTTCAATGGGAACTTTAGTTTTTAGTAAGATAAAGAACGTAGAGGCAAAACCAGGATGGTTAACAGAAATAACTGTATGAAAGTGAGGATTCCTACATCTGAAAGGAAACGCAAAACATTTTAATATGATCACCTGAAAGGGATCAAATTATTTCTTCTCCAGATATTTGATAGCCATGGAATGTAAAAGGCTTTTTATTTAATTTAGTTAACACTAAAAAACTAGAGAATGATGTTTAAAAGAACTGAATTTGAAGGGAGCAAACCAGACAAACTGCAGACTGCTTTGTTATCAAAATAATGATTTAAAAAATCCTCTTAACACAGTTTTGAAGGACAGAATAACTAAACAATCACATTTGGGGAGAAGCAGTGATGGAAAGAGAGATGAAAATGGCCTAAGACAAAAGAAAAAAATAGTAAGGGTGGTGTCAGATTACTAAGTAATACTACTAAATATCAGCCTGCAGCCTGGTCTTGGACTTTGGTCTTACTAATGGCTACAGCACAAAAAGTAGGACTGTACTGATTTCAATTTCTTCATGCTACAGTCAGGAAGTAAAAACAATGAGGGTGATCATAAGCATATTGCATAAAATAATTGCATGACCTGGTGAAATAATAGCAATTGGAAATTTACTAATAGGAAAAGTAAGGTTATGCTTCTATGGATTAACATTTTTATTAAAAACTAGAGGCACATTATCTGGAAGTGGTGGAGGAGATAGACTGCTAGTTGATTACAAGGCACAAGAAGATGCGTAACCTTGAAAAAACATGTTTGTAGAAGCATGTTCTTATTGGCTGGGGTCATTCCAGCAAAGATGGGGTCAGTGCTGTTGAACAAGGAGCTGGTTAAACTTTACATGCCTCTGAACAAGGAAGCCCTGCTTGTCCGAGCAAAAAAAGTGTGGAAACTATAACTTTTCAATTCCACATTCTCATCAATATATACAGATTACATGCTTCCGTGACTGTAACTCAATAACATTAGTGACTGTAGGGATGGTTTTTGCATCACTGGAGTTAATGCTACTGGTTGCAGAGTTTATAGCTTAAAGAAGACGTTGTTCTCTATAATGTAGTTTTCCAACTAAGTACTCTGATTTATCTACCACTGAACAGAACTACATTTCATTACTGACTTTAATGGAATTGGGAAGAGACCCAAGCATATCCTTTTTAGTGTCTAGTGGATTGTAGATGCTTTTGGAAAATTTGGTATGCAGAACTGACCAAGAATAGCTATATTCTTTTATGAAGTGATCTGTAAATAGAAGCAACTCTGAAGAAGATCTCTGAACTATGCCATTGCTGCTTCACTTAAATGGGAAGAAAAACTAGGAGAAAACATTTCATTTCATCACATGCTCTGCATATTATTCTTTATTCATCACTTGCATTTTCAATAGCACAAGATGTCAAATAAAAATACATATGTAAAATAAATATTTGGAGAGTGTCCAGCAACAGGCTATGCCAGTGGATCCTCCTGGGTTCTTTCTGATCTCCAAACAAAATATAATACATGTTTAGACTCAGTGTTGGTTAGTTTCAAAAGATTTATTGCAGGAATTTCTTCCATTTGTTTTGCTGGAAGAAGTGATGCAATAAAGAAATGGGGCCAAAACCCTCATCACTTTTGCTTTTCAGCAGGTTGACAACCAAGTTATTTTGGTGTCAGTGAAATATGCATAGATGTACATGCCTCCACATCATCATGAGTATCACTAATGAAACATGAATGAAAAAGTAGTTACTGAAATATTAACATCCTGGGTGCCTCTGCAGCCTCACGGTTCCACCTACATTAAAATCCATCCTCTATCTTTTTTCACTGATTTTTAGCTATTCTACAGCTCTTGTACTGACCCTCAGCTTCTCCAGTGTATTTGAGAAACTTCCCACATGGATCCTTATGGTTTGTTGAAGTCTCACTGCATGAGTTAATTGGTATTTATATAACTTTCTAGCTTAAAAGAATGTTCTGAAACTTTAAAAAAAGTTGGTTTTCTACTTAAAGCAAAAGGTAGTTGAAGTTCTTCTTCCATGCCTCCCAAAGTTTGTTAGTCCATGTTTTTGCTGAAGCCAGCTAGGATTCTAGGAAAGATGTAATTAAATAGTTTTTACTAATGAATAGGCAGGTCACTGCTTCCTAGGAAGGAGGAGTGAAGCGATGGTTATGAATTTAAAAGTCGGTATGTAATTCTCCAACAGATAATGGATGTGACCTGAGGAGGTGAGGTGGAGCAGAGCTAGACTTTGATGAGTACTATCCAGGATCTATAACCTAAAAGAATTTTTACTTTAGATAATCATGAATCAAAAAATTACATGTTGCTTTTTCCCTGTCCTGTGTTTCAAATATTAGAACAGAAAATCTGCAATAAATTGTCACTTTTTATTAAAGAAATCTGGAGATTCATCAAGCAAGATACTAGTGTTAGAGGCCTTCAAACTGTTCAGGCAGGGACATCTGAGCTTTGGATGGATATTTTGTGTGAAGACACATAAGTTACCGCAAGTAATGTTTCAAGAGTAATACGAGTAACTAGCAGCATTGGAGGGCTGCCATCCTCGAGGTGCAGAGAGCGGAAGGCTTCTGATATGTGAGTTACATCTAGTCTATAAGATAATTCTTAAAAATGTTATTACTGACCTAATTTTTGCGTTGAAGAATTAATCAGATGCAACTGCAGTTGTCTTCACTCGGTACTTCTGTTCTTACCTCTGCAGAAGCATAGTGCTAGGATCCTTCAGGGTATAAACTGCTTGGTGTCTTTTTTAGCTGTAGTAGGTCCAAAGAAATTCCCCCCACATCTAATCACAAGTGTCAAAACACATTTCTCTATGATACTATGTGTCTTACAGCATTTTGAAATTGTCTGCGTGTCTAGAACTGGGGAATAAAAAAAAAAACTAGAACAAACCCACAAACTGTCTTAGTTCAATTGCATTCAGTCCTTTGTACTTGCATAGTTTGAGTAATTTTTTCCTGGCATCTTTGTGGTGTTAGTTGTTCTCCATTGCCTTTGACAATTGGCAATAAACTGGATGCTGTCAGTAGGGATTTCCTTTTGCAGGTAGAGGAACTCTTCTCCAGGGCATTATTACCATCTCTGTCTTCCCTCCAAAATAAGGCTATACTCAGCTCACTATACAGAAGATGGATGGAAGAGTAAGAAAATTCCTAGTTCACTGATTAGTCCTTGCTTTAAAAATTGTTGTAATTTATTGCTAATTGTCCCCCAAAGAAAGGATAGTTTTGTTTTTGTACCATGTGGCAAGCCCCTGGCAGGCAGCAGGAGCAGTGTTAACGGGTCCGTGCTGCTCTGGCCGTGCACTTCGCTCCTCTGCAGGAGCCCCTGTTTGCGTGAGAGACAGGGCTTGTCTCTGTAGCCATTCATTCTTAACGGTTTAGGTAACCAAAGTGAAGGACAGCTCTACTGATGATTTACACTGCTCAAACTGTGTTAAGAATTTTCCTCCTCAGGAAAGTTACTAAGATTAGTTTTATATAGACCAATGCTGCAGGCCAAATGAAAATTATTGGAGGGATATGAACTGAAACAGTGTTCTAAAGTGAATGTAATTCTGGAAATATTTTGAAAGATTTTTCACCTAATTATATAGATTTTACTAAGAATCACCTACCTTCATTTTATAAACCTACTAAACCCATTTTCTCTTTTATACTGGGTTTTGGAAAAGAAAAAAATAATCCAAATTTCTGTTTTAATATTTGTTTTTTCACTTGTGCTGTCATTCTTTACTTTTTTTGTCACAAAGGCAGCTTGTTTCCACATCACTTTCCCAATTGAATGCACTTAATTAGATGACTCCAGACAGCATGAACCACACTAAGCTTAAGCAACATCAGCAGCTGATGACATTGTGTTGCCTAACAACTTCAGAACATGTTCTCCAATTGTGATGAGTTGCCATAGTAATATCTGCCCACTGGTGGTGGACTGGCTTGGGAAATTTGAATAAAAACAACTGTCAGGCTAACATCATGACAGATACAATAGCTACAGCAACGCCAAGAAACTAGAAATTATTTCTGTTCACAAATATACATGAAGCTTAATTTTGCTTAAGATCATCCCTAGTTAAATGTCTGGTTTGGGAGGTCCAACATTCTGCTGCCTTTATTGATAAGTATAACTATGTAAGATTATGAGGTGGGCACAGATGAATCCACAGAATTACTTTTTATCCTGGACACTACTGTTCCCTCTTGGTTATGAGTCAGTCAACTAGATTTGCACCTTAAATTTGTGCTTTATACTGTGGAATATTTCAATATTGGACATATAGCATGAGTATCAAATATTTGTCTGCTGTGAACACTACTTAGGGAGGACCGGTATTAATCCTGTGTTTCTGCAACTCACTTCCTTTTCCTCCTTTTTGGTATGGAGTCATGCTTTATTTTATTTCTTCAACTTGCTGCAAATATTCTTGAGATAATCTCATTCTTCTTTTTGAGAAGTTATTTGCAGAAGATAAAGGAGAGAGAGAGAGTATGGATATGATTTAAAATTGTATATATTTATTTTAAAATACCTCTGAGCTCTGAATACTTTTGAGTCTTCTCACTTCTTTCAGAGTCTTTCAAATACTATAATATATGCGCTAAAGTTGTAAGGTTGAGGTTTTTCTGCCCTGGAAAGTGACTGTAGCAACTTTATCCCAGTAATAATTACTAGCCCATCTGTTTTGCTTCACTGTCCTATTCAGACAGAGAAGGAAAAAAAAAAAAAACAAATCACTATTTCTGCAAAAGATCCTAGAGCTTTTACTTTGGATGCATGTTTCCAGAGTTGTTCTGTTTAACTCAATTAACCCTTTCCCCTCTGCTATTTGGTCTGCCTGTTTAGGTTTCCTGGATTAAAATTTAATTTAGTCAAATACTTGGATGAAATGATGCTTGAATTTGGTCTCCCTGATAGGGATTTTTCCTCCCCTAAGCAGCAGCTTTTCTCAATAGGCTCCACAACCATGGTATTAAGCAATAAGTGACCGAGGTTTCTGTCTTGAAACCTCAGTGTCAAGATTTCCACTTAGAAGGCATCACATTGTCCCAGCCCACTCTGCCTTGTCCAGAATTTAATGTGATCAGACTGATACCCTGTTTAAGTAGACACAGGGTGGAATATTAAGTGCCTGCTGATGATGCTTAGCAATTTGCAGGCTATCGTTCTGATTAATAAAAAAAAGAAATTGCTGTATCTATGGAAACAAAGTGTGGAAAATAGCTTTTACGTCTGAGGAATGTTCAGGGAAAATGGTTAGGTGGTCTAAAAAATCAGAGCAGCTGTCTTCAGAGCAGAAGTCAGAGCATTGCTGGAGTTAAAAGGAATGTAACAATGTGCATCATGTAGAACACTAACATTTTAATTGCATTCCAATTAAAATTTCTTTTAGCAAATTATATTTATGCAAATGATTGCATCTGTGTGGTTTGTGGTGGGTGTTTGTTTTTTTTTTGATGCTTTTGTGAATTGCCATATCCCAATTAAGGAGATGTCCCAACAGAAGATTTAAACCATATTTATTATTAATGAATTGCCTCTAGATTCATTCTAAAAGAAATTAAAATGGCTACATGAGGATAATAAACAGTATTTGCACTAAATTTGCTTTTGCTCTCTTCAGGAGCCTCCCTGTGGAACTGTGTCTTGCTGTAGAGCTAAGGAAGCATAAATGTATTCTCTCTTTCTGTCCCTTTTATTTTTCTGGCTAAATAAGTGTTGGCCAACAAATGACAGTTGTAGGAAGGCTTCTGGCATTAAAAAATCCTAGCCCTAAAGATATGTTTTTCCCTCAGCTTATTGACTTCTAAAAGTGCTTGTCTGATGTGCTCAAAGCATCTGTTGCCACATACCATTGTCACAGGAAACTCAGGAAACTTCTGCATTCTTATGACAAATAAAAATAGGTGACGGAGTTGACACGCCTTCTATGATACTGTTGATGGAGATGGAGGGTCTTAGTCTTCCTCAGTTCTCATGCTTCCATTCGTATTACAAATGTGTCTTGAATAACATGAACTCTATCCCATTTGAATGAAGGTAAATCATATTTCTTCCAGGAACACAAACAGTGCATTCTGGCTACTACGTGGTGGTTGGGACTAGATCAGAGCTCCTCAGGAGTAAATCTCGCTGACACACATGTAGAGGAGACATTATGACCTCAGCTCTACAAACTTACTTCTATTGCAATCTGTTATTGAGGTAATTAACTGAGCTGTGAGTAGACTGGAGTAAAAACCCAGCTCTTCCAAGAGGATACTGCTGCACGGGACAGTTTTCCTTAGAAAAATGAAAGGAGCTGAGGAAGCAAGTGGATTTTATATTTCACTATCTTCACTGTTTTATTAAGCATATTCTTTAGCAAGTTATTGTGAATGAAGGAAATGTCAGAAGAAACTATTCAATTTTGTTAGTAATATATTAGATAACATTATAATTTTATAATTTATTGTAAGCTGTTTCTAATGTGGAGTTAGGTGAAGAACTGGCCTGTTAAAGTGAACCTGGTTAAAGAAAAGGCTTACACTGGAAGAATAAACAGAAGCTCATCTACTGCATCTTGAACAGAATTCAACAGGACATGGATCTGAAATACTGGGTCGGTCATAATTTGCCAGAGGTTTTGGATAGAGGCAAACGAATGGAGCTTTAAAGAATCTTCACTGTCTGGCCCAGCTGTAGATGCCAGCTTTGGGTGATGTGAAGCCTTAAAAAGCAGAAGAGTTTGTTTAGGTTGTGGTGCAAGAGAGCCCAAAGCACAATGGACTTTGTAGGAAGAGCATAAGGGAACAGAGGTGGTGTTTAGTTTTGTGGTGTTTTGTGGTTGGTTGGTTTGGTTTTGGTTGTTTGTTGTTTTTTTTTTTTTTCTTTTGTAACCAGAATCTGAATGGGGGTTTTACAGTGTCTTGGCATCCTTAATTTGAGCTGAATTAGACCTGCTTGCAACAGCAGTAGGGAGCAAAAAGTGAATAGGAAGAAGGAAGAAAAAGAAAACATGATGCAACACAAAAATGTAAAATAAATTAATAGACAGACAATAAACATTAAAGATATGTCTCAAGATAAATGAAATATTACACATCTTAAACATATAATGCAATATAACTGAAACATTAATTGCCAAATTATACATGCCCGAGCCTTTGAATGTTTTAATATTTTTTAAAGGCCTATGTAATGCACAAAGCTTCATCTATTTTTAAACTGCTATTATTGCATTGATGGATTATGAATTTTTATTTGCTTGAAAAGAAACTGGGTTCAGTGAGGAATCCAACAATAGTTCTAGTTGAATTTACACCTCTTCACTACATGTCAAAATAATTGTTTAAATGGATAAAAATATTTTAGAAGTTCACTATTCTGGAATTTATGGGCAGCTGAGTTTGGAAAACATTCATATAGGAGCACTACAGAGGGATATAACATCATGTGCAAAAGTCTCTGTGAAGGACTACACTTTGTTTTATCTAGCCATAAGCAGCAAAGTGCTCCTTAGTGGAAGGTACAGCAGAGTTTTTCTGTCAGAAAAACTCTTTCATTTTGTTTCCATATGCTTCCAGATATAAGAGTTTACAGGAGTATTTCCAGTTCATCCTTGTGAGCTATACAGTTTGTGCAGTTTGGAAAGTAAAGCATCTGCAGATGTTTCTGGATGTTCCAGACAAAGTTGGATTGGTTTTGCAGTAGTATTCTCTTGGATGGGTACGGATTGAATTCCAGTGAGTGAGATGGGAACTTGGAAAAACTTGGTAAACAATCCTAACATAGGAACAATCTTTAGGTTTCTAGCAGTGAGAATTAAAAATCGCCAACATAAACTTCCCCAAAGCAACCAAGAAACAAACCCCTCTCCTTCCATAAAATCCCTCAACCCCCAAAACCAGAACAGCAACAACAACAAAAAAAACCCTCCAGATATAATACATACCAGATAGCTGCAAAAATGCCTTTTTTTATTTGTTTGTTTGTGTTATTTTGTTCTTTTAGCATTCTGATTTTCCCTCTAAGAAAAATGCTGAGGAATAGATGAAAATGACAAAAATTATACCAGCAAACCTGTGACAAGGGAGATATCTTTCACTCATGAAAGGGGAGTCTGAGGCATGGGGAGTGTTAGCCAAGGCCATACAGGCAACCTGTGACAAAAATAGACCCTCACTCTCCATATTCTGAGACTGGTGCACTTACAGCAACACTTTTTTCCACTGTGCCAGTTACCAACTTCATTGAGAAGATGGCATCACTGATAACATGTAGGAATTAAAATGATGAGGTATTGGAGGAGGCTCTTAAAAAGGCTCCTGCTAAGTTAATGGTGCTTCTATAACCCACTTTGGCCAGAGATCAGAATATTAGTTAGGTTCTAGGAAAAGTTATATCCTCAGTGTATAAATGAAAACAACTGCAAATAAAGTAGTACTTTATTTTAAATCTAGCAGATATGACCAATTTACCACAGTATAATTTGCATAAATTACCCTATTCCTTTGAATTGCTGTGATTCATTTTTTTTAATGCTTCCAGTTCAGACCTCTCTATCAGTGCATGTAAAAGAAGTTTTATAAAAAAATAATTGGAACATATTCTTAGGCTATCGCATCTGTAAAATTATTTCAAAAGCTCTTCAGTGTGTGCATATATCTGTATCTAAATTACAATAGTTTATAATTATACATTTAGTGTGCTACTTGTAAAAGATACTGAAACTTCATCTATAAATGCCATATTTCAAGAAGGGCACACTTTTAAAAAGGAAAACAGTTTCCTCATCTTAGTTTTTTTTTTTTGTAGTGTTGCTTGAAGCAGAAAGGAAGCTCCCCTTCATCTGAACCTTGAGTATATTTCCTTTTGTATTCACATACTCCAGAATAAATGCTGATATGTGACATGTTTTATTTAAATGTCATTAATCTGTTAATAAATCTGAGCTGTAATTTGGAAAGAACACTGCAATTCCTTCAAAACCCATCTTTTTGTCAATGATAATATACACAGGATATCAAAATAGATACAGGATATCATAGATACAAAAATATAAGAATAAAAAATCATTAAACTTGGAATTTTATTTAAATGGTTAGTGCCTGTGGAGACATAAAAAATGCAGTTACAAAATCAGTGTTTAGTTAGCAAATAATTTGACTTTAACATTAGAAAAAGTTCTTAGAAGTAAGGAGAAATACTCTTTCACGTTCTATCAAGTAGGAGTGGGTACAGAAAGTATCCTGTGTATTTCTTTCAAAAGTTCCTCACAGGCTTAACATCCTCACAGTATCCTCATGCCCAGGTTTTTGTGTACCGGGCTGAATTTTTTGTGAAGTATAAAAGTGGCTTGACTGGTTATGTGATAGAATAGGCCAACTGAAATTAATAAATATTATCATAAATACTATGCATCACAGTTTTGAAAAATATACATAGAAAGAACAGACTTAAGCAGAACATGACTTTATGTACAATAGGGCAAAAATGTGAAAATGAATTTTTTGCTGATTACAAGCAGACTCTGTTGGGATGACCTGAATGAGTGCAAGCAATTTGTAAGAGTGGTTCAGGGTCTGTATTTACAAACGGTTACATCTTGCACCAGTTCAAATAAACAGGTGATCACACAGAAAACAATGTATAATCAGAACTCAAAACACTAGTGCCCTGTTACATCAATGTCCTTTAAAATTAGCCGTTTTGATTTTTATTTTTAATGTAGGAACTTTTCAGCAGGTGCCTGAGAGAGAACATGGAATATACAAATTACTTTAGTACATATTTTTGCTACTTAAGTAAAATTTTGCCATGTGCAGCTGTTTATGTTTTTAGAAATTATTTTCCTTTGATAGATTGCTTTTCTTGCATAGCGATAAAATTTTGCCAAAGTAATTTTGCTGGTAGAAAAGAGAATATTCAATGGTTTGTTTGGAAGGGAAGTTCATTTTAGCTTTGCTTTGCAGATTATTAAATAGTCTGCTGTGTAATAAAGCATGTGTGAGCAAATGTCATCTCCATCTGTGGTCTTCACTGAAGACTAAATAAGAGAGAACTTAGATCTAAGAGCAATTTGAATATCATGCAATCGCTGTTAAAAAGGCCAAGTTTATGGAACTTTTGTAGAGCAATTTTATTACTTGGAAAACATGGATACGGTATTCCTTCATGTAAGTGAGACTGCAGATGAAGAAGACTGAAGGACTGACAGTTCTGCAGTTAAAACAAACTTGGATATCAATGTCCCATTGCTATGCCAGAATGCATTTCACTTTATGCCTCTTTTAGGATAAAGGTACGTTGAATATATTCCATGCTTTATTCTAGTTTTGAGGATTCTTTTCACATCTTTGTTTCTTCACAGTTTTAAACTCTGTGTAACAACAGGATAATATAGAAAAACAAAAAAGCAAAAGTATAGGGCCCAATTTTAGTGGTTTTGAGACTTATAAAGCATCTTCAGTGATACCTAAAATCAGTGGGATTTAATCAATAGATCCCAAGATTAAAGGTTTAGCCAAGGACCCAGATTTCTATGGCTTGAATTAGCATAAGATTTTGAATTTATTTTTTTCTTTTTAAGTAGGAATTTAAAAAAGAAGACTGTAGCTACTACTTATTCCATCTAGCAAAATAAAATTTGTATTGTAATTTTTTTGACCTATACTAACCAAAGAGACTCCTAAATTAGCTTCAGGGCCACTCCTGTGTATAACGCGTCACAGAGAACCCAGGCTCAAGCTAGTGCACTATATAATAATGTATCCATGTTAGTATTTCTGTGAAATCCTTGCAACTGTCCTTGAATGCTTAAAGATCAAGGAGAAACAGGTTCATAAAGTGGCACATGAAGGGGCTGTCTTGTCCTGTTGAAAATGTAGCTTCCTCAGTGGCTCTGATTGCATTGTAGGTTGAGGCAGAGCATAAAAATACTTCATAGATTCAGAAAACCTAGCAGAAGGACTGGATGCCTTCAGCACTGTAGTGCCAGGCTGATGTGTGCCAGCCCACTTACCTGTCACCGTGCACCATCTATGTGGTGGCACCTAATGGCTATTGGCACCTGTGGCACCCTGCTCATACCTCGCTTACTAACTACCCTGAAACATCCACTGTAGGAAAAGCTGCCTTGCTGGGTTAGCAGGTCTGCAATTTAAACTATAAGCAGATACTTGTCTGCATAAGCATCTTCAAATGGCCATCAATGTATTTCAAATTATGCTCTGTCGAATACTTTGAAGTAGTACCACAGTTGCAGCTTTTATTGTGCTTTTCTAAAAATCAGTATGTAATTTATGCACATTTCCAAGATGTTTTTTTTTAATCAGTTAATTAAAAATCAAAATGTTGTTTTTCAAATTTATTCTCATGTTTACACTTTTTTGTTCAACAAGTGGATTCTTGGCTTAGGATAAAATAACTGTGTTTTCTGTATAATTAAGTCTTAAATGTACATATGTGAGAAGGAGAAAAAAAGAGAAAGGAATAGGAGGATAAAATGCAAAGGTTTATTTTTTTAAAGTGTCAGACTTGTAAGTTCATTATTATTCTTGATGCTATTCTTGCTTTTAAAAAAAAATGCCAAGTGTGATTATAAACTCTTTATGAAGAGAGCATAAATTCTCCAGAGGGAATTTTTTTAGACTTAATCTCCATTTTATTTCTGGGATTTTGAAGACAAACTGCCTGACAGCGTACAGATTATGGGTAAAAAATTATCTCTATGTTAGTGTGATCAGAATGATGAGTGTTTTGGTTTTGTCTCCTGCTGTTTGTTTTCTTTGCCATTGTCAGTTTGTTTTTGCTTTGTTTCTTTTCAATTTGAGCTTTCCAGCATGTCTGTAAATATTTTGCAGCATCCTTTGGGATGACGTTGGCTTATACTGATTTTGGATTAGGTCTGTTTTTACTTACACTGAATTTGCAGCACGAATATTGAACATAAACCTTACAGAGTTTTTTTTTTTCCTCTATTGCTTTTGGTGCATTATAAAAGATCTTTCTAAGCTGCTGTCTTCTTCCAAATGGGTGAAACATAAAATGAAACACTGTACATAAAATGAAACAAAGGGCTGCTTTGGAAAATAAAGAAAGATTATGAGAAACTTGAGATACTGTATATTTTTTAAATTTCTGCCAAAAATATTCCATTTAATCCACCAGATACTTACTATTAAAAGTGTGTGGAGAATAGAAATAATCGGAAATTCTGGACTAAAGTGATTCCATGGAAGAAAATGTTTATAGTTATAAAAGGCTACAGTTGTTTGAAACACCAGTGCCAAGTGTAATTTTGTCTGTGCAGCCCTTGGTGCCTTGACCTGGTGTCACTTTACTGTATAGGGCTATACAGTGAAAGCTGCCCAGTGTTCCTTCTCTTCTGCATTATTTTCTGCTAGAAATACAGTCCTTTTATCACATGCTATGATCTCTTACATCTGCCTGAGCTTTATGTAAACTGTGAGATACCAAAGGTTTCACATTCATAATGATTCAGAATAGAATAAATTTTCACCTACAGTGCATGGTATGAAAAAGTGTTAGAAAAGGATTTAAAAGGATGTACTTATACTAAATCCATGTTCTGAACTGTGTCTTGCAGATGCACAATCAAGCAGTAAATTACAGATGGGGTGAAGTTCTCCATAGTGGCCTCAACTTCTCCATTTATGGCCTACAGTTGTGTCCCCTTGGTGCTGCCAGTGCCTTTACTTATGTAAGAAAACACTGCTCTGCATGCCTTAGGCTGCCAAGAAATCCAAATCTGGCAAAAGGTGGGTGCCACCGTCTTTTAAAATCCTTGCAGCTTTTAAAGGAAATCGGTTGTTTCATGTCTGACATGGTTGGGTCTTGTTTTCTGAAAAAATAATTTGGAAGAAGACTTCCCCATCCAAAGTATTACTACTGTTCACAGAGGTCACAGCTGAAGAAAATTTCTCCGCTTTTGTGATGGAGAATACAAAATTTGCCAAAATAGAAGCTCCAGCTTATTTAGGAAGTGGTTTCAATGTAAGAAGAATTGTTTCTATCTGCTAGGACTTGTGTGGGGCAGTGCCAAGGGGTGATGTTTGTTCTATTAAAACAAGTAAGAACTGCATTTGTCTTCTCAGTATTCATTTCAACAGCTTTGTTAAGACACGAGGTTTGGGGCATATTCATAGTTCACAAAGGGAATGTATCTATTATTATAGCTTTCTCTTTTTTTTTTTTTTTCCCCCCCTAAAATACTGTTTTGGAGTTTATAGTCAACTGTAGCATTTTTGCAAACATAAATTTAATTTGAAGGTATTTATTGATTAAGAATATAAAACTAAGGAAACATACCGAAGTAGACTTTTTCGCTGAGAACTTTCTTCTTTCATTGATGAGCCTGAAGGCCATGGACATGTTGAATAACCAGATGTTTTGAGTGAGTCAGCAAAAATAAGTTTTGTTTTGTTTTGTTTTGTTTTGGGTTTTTTTGCATGTTTTCTAGGCTTCTAGTCTAAGGAGCAGGAAAGCATTTCCAAAAAAAAAAAAAAAGCTCCTCGATGTGGATTTTATCTTTATCTAAGTTTTACTTTGGGTTATACTTACTTGTTTTTTTAACACTTGCTCTTATGAGAGAAAGAGTTGGGGAACTGAGAAGGAAATGGATAAGGGCTTTAATATTATGTGCTCGTAACTCTTATAGGCTTGGCTTTAAATGCTGCAATTAAAAAAAAAAAAATGAATAGGGTATGTGTATGTTTTCTTGCAACTGAAAAGTATTTACCGCCTCATACTTATGAACAGAAATCCTAGGAACTATACAAATGCACACTAATGAGGATTAATGAGCTGTTATGCAAGTTAGTATTTAACAAATTTGACTAAATATCAGTCTATATGAACAAATGCAATTTTTTTCATGCAAGTGATGTTTTTTGCATGTGCAAATATATGTGCTTGGACCTCTGTCAATCCCCATCAAATTCCAGTGTGTTCTTTTGTAAGATTATAGAAGGCAAAGTTGGAATCTAAAAACTTCACAAGAAAGCTTAAATTCGTTCTTTTTCCTGCCATTTTTTTCAAAATCAGTAACAGAGATAAGCTAAGTATGCTTTGATATCTACAGTAAAACTTAAGATAAAATTACTTTAAATCTTCCTTTTACCATCGTCACAAATTTAAAATCTTGCTAAATTTCATGGAGGCCCATGGCAGAGGTTTTCCCTAACTTGGGTTTTCTTTTTCTCTATTCTGTGCATTGCTCTCCATGCCATACATCTCTCCTCAGGAGTAAGTACATTTTCACCCTATCAATATATCAAAAGTCATCAAGTTGTGACACAACGCATATGTCTATTTGAAAGAAAAATATGCATTCAGAAGAATTCTCAAGTCTGTGCTGATATGGAAGGGCATAAACCATGCTAATAATAAGCAACATCTGATAGAATGTTGTCCTAAACCGGTTTAACATGCATTTCATCTGTCCTTCATTTCAAGAAATGTTTACAGAAACCATATTTGGTTGACTTTTTATTGTCATCAGTAGATAATGTCAGTAAGATGGGTCTGAATCTGCAGAAGGCATTACTTTTGCTAAAGCTTCACTGAAATTAAATTTGGAGTTTGAATCAGTGCCCAGGAATGATGTCAGCTTTGGCAGATTAAATTTGCTAAGGTCTCTTCATTTTAAGTGTGTTTTTTAAAACAGAGCAGATAATTCTTCCAGGCTTTGGCATTTTAATGTCTTTAGCCTTTGTTTGGGCTGAATAAACCATTATACTTTGGGATATTGAATATTAAATTTAAAATCAATTTCGTAGTACTTTGCAGAGAAAAAGATGATACGTATGTTTCAACAATAATTTGTAAGTAGTACAAAATTCGAGATTTTTTTTCTGTCTTTTGCACAGTGTCATAACTGTTCTTTTATATTTTGGAGGAACAGGTGAAGGGAAAGGCAGAGAAATAATTACTGTTGTGCAGTGTTGTCTGTTACTTATCCTCAAAACTCAAATACACAAAACAGTTCTTCAAATACTTAATAGAGAACATGTATATAACGTGTAGGAAAACCATTAAATAATTCAATTTTCTGTCTGTGTTAGTATTGTGTATTAGATATAGCTAGCCAGGAGTTTGTATTATTATAACAAGATAATTTTGGTTTTGTTCCATCTGGTGATATGCTTATGGTCTGAATAAAGCCTGAAAATTGCTTACCTTTTTATTTGTATCCTATGTTACATCAATAGCAGTTGTCATTATTATTTATATTTAATCTACTAAAAATCTTAATAACATAATTAAATCAATTGCATCCTGCAGCAATGAATTCTGCAGGTGAATTATATCTATATTCTGCTACTGGAGACAATGCAAAGTGTTCAGGTTTCAAGAACTTTCAAGTAATTGGAAATAAGAAGGCCCAATTTACTGCAGTGCAAAGCACAGCTTTGCTAATACAACTTTTCCCATGGTGACAATGCTTTGCTCTGTTAGAATCATGGAGTCCCTGTTTTAACTGGAAGGAAGCTCTGGAGGTCATGTAGTCAAACATGATCAAGGTACCTGGTGTCTTGTGCCGCTGAGCCTTGAACGCTCCCTCGGATGGCAATTCTGTAGCCCCTCTGGGCTGGCTCTTCCAGTACTTAATCACCCTTCTGGTGAAAAATCTTTTCAAGATACCAGACTTTCTCATGTTTCTACTTGTCTGTTGCCTCTTGTCCTGTAAGCATTGCACCTCTGAGAAGGTGCAATTCCACCTCCTCTGTATGCTTTGACTAGGTAGCTGTGAAGAGCAATAAGGTCTTCCCTGACCCTTCTCATCTGTGGCCTTCCCAGTTCCCTTAATCTTTCAAAGGTGATGAAGAGCAGCCTCCCAAGGACCTTGTCCAGCTCCTTCAGCACCTTTGGGTACCTCCTATCTGGTCTCATGGATTTACTTATATCCAAGTTACTTAATGATCCTCTACAGTGTAGGATTCTCCCTCTACAGTGAGTACTACTTCACCCCCACAGTGTCTGCTAGGAGGCTTTAGTGACTTGGGAAGCCTCAGAATAAGCCTTTCCAAGGAAAAAAAAACCACTCTTTTCTGTTCTTTTTTAAATACCTCCCAAAAAAGACACTTAGGAAGCTTCTTTACCCATCAGTTCTTTTCCCCTTTTCCAGACTGTATCTTCGTGCACCTCTCTTTGACCAATGCTAGTACCTGATATGCTCCAATACCATGAGAATTTAATGACTGAGATCAATCAGGGAAGGCAAGGGGACTCAATTTGCCATTCCTGTAGAAAAAAGGGTTGACCAGGTTGCACCTATGTAGTGTTAGCCTCTGTTATTTCTGTGGGATATTAAAAGTGAGGATTGTCTGATGCATAATACTGAAATAAGGAGGTACTCAGGTAACCATTGCCATACTGTTGTATTCTTCTCTTTTCTGACTTGGTCTTATACAAAGGTCATTATGTGATCTGGCCCATTATTTTTAAAAAGAAATTGATGTAATGGTTACTCTGACGCAAAAGAATATCAAGCAGTAGGTTGCTAATGCTAGAAAATGCTTGTTAGGTTTCCTAATGTAATTAATCTCTTTGATCTCACAAGTGGTACATGACTACTGTTTCACTTTCTTAGAACAGCAGACAGGGTTGGCCTGACTTCTGAAGAAAAGTGTAAAATTAAATCTTTCTATCATATTCTGTTGTTATATTTGTGCTCCTACTTTTTGTTTTGTATACCTGTCCTAGCACTTGGGTTAGTTATATTTCTGCTTGTTTCTCTGTTTTCCTTCTGTTTTCCTCACAGTTTAATTTCCCACACTGACACAAGTTATTTATGAAATTCAGGAGGCCAGGCACAAAGTTCTTAAAACTTCAGATGCTTTCTTTGTACAAAATACCTACTTTTTTTAGTACAAAGTGAGTATATCTTAAAAATGTGTTAGCAACTGTGTTGTCCACTACGCCATAATTTCTCTAATTGTCTTTGAAAAGTCTTTGAAAAGATAGGGAAAGTTATATTAAACAAAAATATTCATGTGATAAATAGGAATTGTATAAAACTTTGCTGATTTTAGCAACACTCTGGAACAATCAGCCTCTCTAGCCCCAAGAGCTCTTTCCTGTTCAGAACTCATTAGTCACTTAATTCAGTCAGGTTTTAACTGATTTGCAGAGGTGCCATAGCATGGTTAATCTCACAGCGAGGAAATTGTACTCTGACCACACCATTTGCAAAAACAGGGAAGATTTTAGCACTGCTTAGTAACCTAAAGTTGGAATTCTTCTCTCTTAGACATCTACACAGGGGAGGCTTCTTTTACTATTTTATTTTGTTCTCTGCTACTGTTCAAATTTTCCCCCCAGGATCACTCTGTTTTTTTCTGAGAGTGAGGTGATGGTGTATGCCTTCTTGTGTGTGTTCTTGTGGAGAGCTGGTTTTTTTTGTTTGTTGAACGGGAGAAGAAATAACACTTTAACCAGCTGGGCTGTGCAGGACAGTCTTCTTGCTTAGGGTACCTGTGTCACCAAAAAGAGCCATCTCAGGTACCGGTCTTTCGAAACATAGTGAGGACTGGTAAGCTGCTTCTAATTGGCCCAGTGACAGTCTCAATCCTGATCTGTGTAATTTTGAAATACTAATACCATTGATGGAAAAGTTTGTAATTTGAGAAGTTTAGGCTTCCTCCTGTAAAAATCTCCCAAGTCAGCATTATTTCATGGAACTGCATTGGTTAGCTTCAGTTAGATTCACTGTTATATGCAGGCCAGCCAGTCTCACCTCTATGCCCCGCAAGATCCTCCTGGAAACTATGCTAGGGCACATGGAAAATAAGGAGGTGATTTGTGACAGCCAACATGGCTTCAATAGGGGCAAATCATGCCTGACATATTTTGTGGCCTTCTATGATGAAGTTACAATGTTGGTAGATAAGGGAAGAGCAATTGACATCATCTACCTGGAGTTGTGCAAAGCATTTGACAATGTCTCACACAACATCCTTGTCTATAAACCTGAGAGACCACTCAGTGGATAAAGAATTGGCTGGATGGTTGCACTCAAGAGTTGCAGTCAATGGCTAAATATCCAAGTGGAGACCAGTGATGAGTGGAATTCTTGAATTGCTGGTATTAGGACCAGTGCTTTTTAACAGTTATGTCACTGACATGGACAGTGGGATTTGGTACACCTTCATCAAGTCTGTGGACAACACCAAGCTGTGTGCTGCTGTTGACACCATGGAGGGAAGGGATGCTATCCAGATGGACTGAAGTGTTGGGGTTTAAACCCCCAGCCCTGAATGAGGGTTGACATGTCCACAACCAGGCAAGAAAGACCTTCCTGACTGGTTTTCACCAAGGGTCTGGCCAGCTTTGGGTGGGAACCAATTAGGAGATCACCACCATGTGCACCTGTCTTTAGCATTAACATCAGGTGTCCTGGCTCCAAGTTAACAGCATAAAAGCTGGTTCTGCCTATAGTGGTTTGGGGGAAAGTTTACTTATGTAGTGACTGTACTGTGTAGGAGCCCCAGTTACTGGAAGGGCCCCCATAGCTGCCTTCTGTAGGTAGAGCCCCAAGTGGTGGGAGAACATCAGCATGGGTAGGAGCAGAAGAAGGAAAAATGGCACTGTTCTATGGCCAAACAATTAGAGTTGGACTAATTGCCTGGGTCCTTGGTCAGTTTGCCCCTGCCTCCACTGTATCCAGCATTGTAAGTGAATTTATAAATCTTTTCGCTCCATCAGTGGGTGGCCACCCTGGATCCTTGGCATATTATTTAAGACCAGAGGGAGGGATATGGCTAGTCTGCTGCTTATTGATGATAATATCATTCTTTCTGGGACAAGCAGTCAGCAAAAGAAAGGACCTTGACAGGCTTGAGTGGTGGCCTATGCCAACCTCATGAAGTTCAACAGCGCCAAGTGCAAGGTCCTGCACCTGGGTTGGAGAAATCCCAAGCACAAATACAGGCTGAGTGATGAGTGCATTGAGAGTAGCTCTGCAGAGAAGAATTTGGGAGTGTTAATGGATGAAAAATTGAATATGAGCCAGCAACGTGTACCCTCAGCGCAAAAAACCAATCATATCCTGTGCTGCATGAAAAGCAGCAAGGCCAGCAGGTTGAGGGAGGTGATTCTCCCCATCTACTCTGCTCTCATGAGACCCCACCTGGAGTACCAAGTGTAGCTCTGGGGCCTCTAGTGTAAGAAAGACACGGACCTGCTTGAGCAGGTCCAGAGGAGGAGCGTGAAGATGATCAGAGGGCTGGAACACCTCCCCTGTGAGGACGGGCTGTGAGAGTGTTTGGTTTGTTCAGTCTGGAGAAAAAAAGGCTTTGGGAACACCTTATAGCGGCCTTTCAGTACTTAAATGAGGCCTACAGGAAAGGTGAGGAGTTACTTTTTGGAAGGGCATGTAGAGGTAGGATGGGAAGTAATGGTTTCAAAATGAAATAGTGTAGAGTTAGATTAGGTGTTAGGAAGAAATTCTCTACTGTGAGGGTGATGACATGTTGGAACAGGTTCCCCAGAGAGGTTGTGGGCACCCTGTGGCTGGAAGTGTTCAAGGGCATGTTGGATGGGGCTCTGAGCTACCTGACCTCGTGGGAGGTGTTCCTGCCCATGGCAGGGGGCTTGGACTAGATGACATTTAAGGTCCCTTCTAACCCAAACCATTCTATGGTTATTCTTCTATTTTCAGAGAACACAATTCAAACTTTTTTGAATATATGTAATGTCTTTGCAAAGTAAATTTGTTTCTCTATGAAGTACAGTCTGTCATTAAAAATGTAGTTGTATAACTATAGAAAAGCGTAATTTCTAAACTTTTATGGATAATGCATCAATGATTCAGACAAGGTTTAAACTCTATAATAACTGGTCAGAATTCAGGAACAGAGCTAAATTTTAATGATCTAATAATAAGTGGGTATCAGTTTGAGATGGGTTACAGGGCCCGATAGGTTTTTCTAATTCAAGGACTAGATACAATATGAAATTCATGTTCTGTAAAGGTTTGTTGGAATGCAAAATGAAACAAAATCCACATGAGCAAATGCTGAAAAGGCTGACTAGAACAGTTAGAACATGCTAGAAGTAATTGATAGCTTTTTCTTTTTTTGCTAAAAATGAGCAAAGAAAACAATGTAATGACTTCCGATAAATGCTAGACAATTTGAATGTTAGACAATTTGTGGATAAATGTAAAATCATTAACATAGGGAAGGAAGAGACCAAATCCTGAAATGTACATAGTAATGGTCTATGTAATATTTTTATTGCCTGGGAAAGTGATTTTTATATAATTTTGATACATATCTCAAAATGCCAGCTCATGGTTAAGCAGCGTTGAAGAGACACATGAAAAGTTTGTAATTCTTAAAAGAATTGAGAGTAAAACACTGAATACTTTGTCACTCTGTAAATTAGTGTAATTTACATGTGAATAATATGAAATTGTGAATAGTATGGAGTTTGTGAACAAGAAATAAATATCTAATGTTAATGTAATACAAGAATTTACGGAGATCATATAAAATTAGCATGTATTGCACTTAAAATATACAAATGACAATGTTTTCTATAATGGGTTGCTGAAGTGTAGAAAGAATTGCCCCAGGATGTTGTGAATAATGAGTAAGGGATTTAAAGAAGGCTTTAGGCAAATGCATATGGAATAAATCTAGCAGGGACTATGGTACTTGCTATGAAATGTAATCTCTGGCTCAAAAAGTCCCTAGTTTGTGAAGGTGCTGGAGAAGGCTCATTTTATGCTTACCTAATTTCATTATTTGTTCTCTAGATATGTAATGTTGGCTGGTTTTGCAGAGAGGATATTGATGTGCAATAATCTAAGGGTTTTATAGCCCTCGTATTCCAGAAACTGGGCTGTTTTAATGAACAAAAAGAAATGTATTATTCCAGCTATAGTCAGCATTTTAGTGAACTCGGTAATGTTCTGGCAGGTACTTCAGTTTAAACTTGAGATGTGACTGTTTAGTGTAAATGTTTGCAAGTATTTGAGAGTTATAGCTTGAATCGTGCTGATATTAAACATTTAAGATTAATGAGTGGAGCACATTCTTTCTGTTTTATCTGTCAAAATTTAATACCTTTACTTAAAAATAGCAGCACAGGAGATATTTCCTGTTGTTTAAAATTCCTCCTCTGTGACACAAAGGCCAGATCCTTCATAGTGCAACAGCCCTGAGGGACTTACTATCCTAAGACCCATTTGTAAAGGATTATGTCATTGTGACCTCTATTTTGAAGTTTTTGTGTCTATCACTTTTTGTGTCAATGCTGATACACACAAGAACCTCACAAAGAAAAATTCTTTAGACCAGAAGACCTTAGTGAGGACTGAATTGGGCCTTATGGAAACAGTGGAACTGTCTGAGATATGTTACTACTTTCTCAAGCAAAAGTCCAAAGCAGAACACCTTAGTCTACAGATTCATTAAAATCAGTATGGACTCACCAATGTTTTGCTCTATACGAAAAGTAAATTAACTGCTTTTGGTGTGTATAAATACAAGCTAATGTTAAGTTCACTGAGACAATTTAGTTGTTATAAATAACTTGGACTGCTTTTATAAGTGATCAAGGTATATTAAATTACAGTTGGGTACCAAAATATTATTTAAGTAGTTGGGGTTTTTTTGGTTCTGTGTATGTTCTTTTTTTTTTTTTTTTTTTTTTCTTTTTTCAAATGGCACCTTTCCTTCAAATTTTTGAGGAAGGTATATATAGTCATGAGGAAATCCAAGTAATCCTCAAATGGGCTGCATTTAGTGAAAAATTTTGTAACTTGAACTAAATATTTAAAATCTTCTACTAGATGAAAAATGTTATATGCAGACTGAAAAAAAACATCCTGTCTGTTGGAAGCTATAGTGAATGTTGATGTTCTTAGAACATTACTACTAAAAGTCATATTTTCTTCCATCACATAGTAAATATTTACTATATTCTAATGTACAGTTGTCTTTAAAACAACACACCAAAAAACCAAAATTATTTTATCAGAGGAAAAACAAAATGTCGGGTTTGAATTCTGTTGCTAGCTTTTTATTTCCTGCAATGTAAGTCAGGTACCTGACTTAATAGTTGTCATTTAGGCATCAAAGGATGCCCTGAAAAGTGGTTAACAGTGTAAAGATGCTTAAAATAGTTCTGAACTAACAATCAATAACTAGTCCTCTATCCTATTTTATTTTGTGTTGGTTTTCTTTTTTTTAGCCCTTACATGTTCACTCAGGCTATTTTGTAAGCTTGAAATAAAGGACTTATTGTCTTAAATAACAAAAGGCTTATTGTCTATTTTTTACTCATTTTTTAATTAGAAGTCACATAAGTAATATGATCGATTGAACCCATCCATGTTGAAAGCATATTAAACATGATATTTTTGTTAACCACTAGCTGTTAAGTTAATGCAAATATACTTTTTAATCTTTCTGATAACAAATGAAGTTACTTCACAGAAAACAGCTGTGGCAGCACAGCAAATAGAACTACTTGAGAGCTCAGCTGGGACATTTGGGCTGATTTTACAATGAAATTATTTTAGCGAACACTGAAAATTGTTTTGAGAGTGACAAATGTACCTTTGTGTTGGAGGTGTAAGAACTAATTTTTTTTTCAGTTTATCAGCAAGATTACATGGCAATTGGAGTATGATCCATAGCTATGGGCAAGAGGAAGCAATATACTGCAGAGAGGATTTATAAGTCAAGGGATAAAAATGGAAAAAGATCCTGATATTGGAAGTTGGAGCTAAAACAGACAGAAAGGAGAAACAGGTTTTTTAGTAAAAAGAATAAACACTGGAACAATATAGAAACAAGTTTGGTTCTTTCTTACTATCATCTGTTACTCTAATCTGTAAAATAAAAAGAAGTAACATTTTGTAAAGATGTATTTCAGAGATACCATTGCTCTTGAAAGGCGTGTGAATTAGCCATGCTAGTGTGCTAATCTGTGTTCAGCAACATGCTTGACTGCATAAAACAATGCATTTTTTATATCAGAGAACATACATGTATACTCATTGCTCTCCATAGATACTTTCTGGAGAGCCAGTAATACGTTCATTTCTGGTGAAGTACAAACTGCCAATTCTTGCTGAAGTGTTTCTAGAATGTTGGATTGATAGCATGGATATTTTTCAGAACACTTTCTTTCTTTATAAGAAAATAACTGTACTTTAATAATGGAAATGAAAATTAGATTTTACTAGTCATGAGAATTGTCCTCTGAGTAGCTGAGTGTTCTTGTGCTTCTAATATACTATCCCATTGCTTCTCTCTGATACTTGCTGCTATCTTCTTTTTCATGGGACATATTTTAATATCTCAATACAAGCTGATTAACTAATCTCCTAAACAGCTCCTGTGTTTTGTGTTGACTTATTTTTATTCTGAAATTTGCCTTTTATTGCATCTTGATTACCCTGTTGACTTACTAATGCGCAGGGAGAGCACTGATTTGACAAGGATTCTGTATCAGATCAAGCAGAAATTCTTAATGTCTTTTCACATCTGTAAGCTGATAAATATGTGCCTGGTTTATGCTCAGTCTGTGTTTTATTTCAAAGGAAACCACCTCACTGTGTGATGAAATATTTTTAAACTTTTTAACACAGTAGAATGAGTTCACTCATTGATTTGCCAGAGCTTGACACATGTTCTGTCTGAATTAATGTCTATACATTCTTTTTTTGCTATTAATAGGAGTTTTACAACGATTTGCAGATGCTAAAAGTAGTCAGAAATCACGCTGATGGAGATTAATACAAGCAGGAAGCATTATGATTATAGAGACAAACAGAAGAAAAACAAGATAGCACAAAAAAGGGTTCTGATGAGCTGCACAGAGCTTACTTTTCCTTTACACTCCTTTTTTTGTAAGTCTTTATTGCTAGTGCAGTTTCAACAGCCATATCAAAGTTTATTCATCAGTGTGAGTGACTGTACAAAGTGACTAAGGCAAGAGGAGGGGTAATGCTGTTTTTCAGTTCCCACTCTACCTGTCTTATTAGTGGTCTTAGAATATTCTAACGTTAGGTGCAAAAAAAAAAAAAAAAAAAATCCAACAAAAACATTTTACTCAGAACAATCTGTGGTAGAGGAGTTATAGCTATTCTTAAGGTAGGAAAAACCCTTTTGGTCATATACCTGACAAAAGATGTAAACTTATTGCTAATGTATTGCTCCATTAGTAGTGCACTGGGCATTAAGAATGGTTTAGTTGCTCCTCTGGCCTCAGGTTTCAACCTCTAAATGCGAGTAGTTTATTTCAACATATGTTTAACATTCAATTGCACTAGGGTCAATAAGAAAGAACAAATTAATAGAGTAATAATTAATGCTTTTAGAACTTTTCATTCTAAGCAGTCTAACATTTAAGAAAGAAAGAAACATTTTTTTGAAAACTCATAATTGTAGTTACTTTTTGAGTCGAATGCGTGTATTTCTCTTTTCTAATTTTTATTTGAAAAATGTATGCATAGACATTTATACCAAATCATGGGTTGAGATGAAAAACCTGACAGAGGTATTTTGCCAGCACAACTTTAAAACTTACTTATACTTTACCTTTACACTTTGGTTGAACTTGCATGTTCCAATGATATTAAACACATTTAAGTGATGCTAAACATCTGAATGTCAGCAGAGTTTTATTTTTTGTCATTAATCTTTTTGCATGCTAGACTGTTGAACTAACTTCTAAATGTGCTGCCTGTTTTAGCCATCAGCTTAATACTCCACTCATCTTTTGAGATGTTTAAAAGCCAAAAGCTGGAATCCATCTTGCTGGAATTAAGTTTAAAATGCAGAATATGTTAAGAAAAGGCCCTTCTGATTTTAGCTGCACTTAGATTTCAAGTTATGTAGCAATTCCCTGAAGTGTTGCGCTTCTGAATAGAGTAATTCTGAATCAGATGATGCTGTGCATACTCCAACACAGTGACATCATGTACTTAATAAGAGTCAATACAGTTCTTTTCTCTTTCAGACTGACTTTTGGAGAATATTAATTTTGTGTAGGTTGATTATTTTATTTTTTTATTTAGAAGCCATGAAAATTAAGCTTGCTTTTGCTGATTTCTCCTATGTTCCTTACAAGTCTTCTGTAGGCTTTGCACTGTATAGCAAATTATTCAGGCCAAGCTGAAGGATGTGTGGAAAATATTCTTGGCTCTTTGTTAGGGGCTGTCTGAATATTCACTTTTCTCCCATACATATGCAATACGATGACTTTGTCATCTTGCTTACTGAAGCAGAAGCCATTTTGAAAAGGTTTTATGGAAGACTACTGCTTTATAAATTGAGGAAAACTACTATATTTACAAATACAGTTTTTTTATTTTGAAATGAATAAAAAATCAATGTAATGAGAAGCACTTTTGTATTGAATAAAGACATCAGAACTACCATACTTCTATCACTTAATATTCCGTTCCTAGGGATGGCCAGGAGAAAATACTTAGGATAGGAATATAACAAAAAATAGGTACATAGAGTGATCCTTCTCTAATATGCTTTTTTATCTTGTAACAAACCCCCAGTCATATCCTGAACTGGAGGTTTGCTGCGACCCATTTTGTTTAACAGCCATTGTTGGACTTGGGGTTAATATATTTTTTTGGAATAAAATATTTAGTACATTATTTTCAAAATAATTTATATTTTTGATTTTTGCTTTTGCTCCGTGATGCTGAGTTCCACATTTAGTAATGCAGCAGATGCAGAATTACTTTCCAGGAGAATTTTAGTTCTTTTATGTCACTGATTAACACCTATATAAAATGGTTACCACGGGTGTTGTGAAGTAAAAATATAATTTTTCCTGTAAACTGTTGATGTGTTTTGTTGATTCTTATCCTCTGCTGTCCATGTTGTTCTACCTGCCAGCCAACCACTACTGAATGCCCTTTTTCTCATGTTATGTCTGGGGATGGAAGACATTTGCTGTGGGATTGGGGCTTTCTTCTCTAACTGGTAGCAGAGAAGGTCCCAAGTGAAATCTGACAACCCAGGTTAGAAAGGTTGCTTTTACTTACAAATGCTTGTCATCCCTAACAATATGTAAAGTAGGAAAGCAGGTAGTATAGTAATCAGCATTAACTGCTTCTTTTTTGAAAGGAAAGCCATTTCCTGATAACCTAAACCTCAAATCCTCTAGCTACAGTTTAGAAAATCATGTTTTAGCTTACTATACACACCTGATTTTTTTCTGATTTTTCAAATGTGAACTTTAGATGAGTTTATGGGACTGATGCAGGCACCCACAGTGTGAGAAGGTAGGCTTGAAAAACATCACATTTTTTTGCGATTTCTTCCGACTGCTGGTACATAATCTGTAAGTGTAAACAGCAACACGATAGTTGTGACTGTTTCCACATTCAATAAAAGACAGAGAATTTAGTTTCTTTTTGTTTCTTTTTTTCTCTCCCCTAAGTAAGAACCAAAGTGAGTCCAGGTAATAACTGCAAGGAAGTAGCTGTGCATTTAGGGTGCTTACAAATGAAAATAACCAAGTTGTGTGTTTAGTTATTTTTATTGCTTTTCTCTCTTGAACAAGTGGCTGTTTCATAGATGCAATATGCTGCCATTACTGAGTAGATTTTTTTTTTCCTTCAATATTTTTATAACCTGGATTAAGGTGGTCATGATCATCTTATTTTTCTTTAAAGCGAAAGCATACATGAACAAATTAAAACCTCAATACTTTTGAAAGCACTATTGTAATCTGCTTTCCCAGTATCACATATAATACTGTGTGTCATCCAGAAATGCACCAGACTTACAAAGTGCTTGGGGTTATGATGCAGAAGGTCTTGTGTCTCAAAGAGGGTACCTTTGCCCTTCTGTTCTGAGAGCTCGTATTTGTAGTTCAGGTTTGGAAGAGACTGCTGTGTGGGGTGTAGTGAATTGATTCCACCTGTTTGGGGTCAGCTACTAGTGGGAAGCTGCTTTACAGTAAAACCAGCTATCGTAAGGGTAGATTCTCAAATTTGCATCTTTAATGTGAGATGAAGAGGGTTTTTTTTTTTTTTTCTCTGCTGGCATCTGTTCTGTTATAGTCTTTTATAAATATCAGGAAACATTTTCTTGTTGCTATGGTCTTTGTGTAAGTAACGTACAGCAAAAGGGAATGAATGTCTCGTTTTCTTTGAGTAGCTCAAAATGAATGCTTGAAATAGCCTCTTTTAGGCAACAGTTGGCTGAAACAACTTCAGTCCGTGCCATCTTTGTCTACACATATCTTGCCCCCATGGACTAGTTAAACTGGTGCAGTTCTGTGGGATACACTGGCAAATGCTTTGCCAGATTCAAATTTCCTAATTCCTTTTGCCTTGTATCCTGTATTCTTTCTCTTTTTTTTCTAATTATATGCTCATATTGGTAACTTGGGAGTTACAATTTTTTTAGTCAACTACAGATTTTGTATTCAAATGACTCTTACCTCACCATTATGTCTCCTCTGCCAGATTATCAAAATTATAATGGCTTCATAAAAACTCTAAAGAAGAGATTGAAAATGTACAAAATGTAATAGAACAGGCAGTGGCCTCTGATAAAAGGAACACAGCTAACCTGGAACATTTATAGTTGTTCTACAACTGTTTATTATACACTATGGGGGCAGTTTTGCCCTTTTGAACATTGAAAGTTAATGATCTGATGTTGTTAGGAAGTACACAGTTATAATTGTGATTCTCTGTGGCAATTTTAATACATCTTATTTCAACATTACTGCCTGTTCTAAAATGGTTTCCACTCTGCAAAAATCAACATGTTGGTTTTGGATCCAAACTGGTTCCTAAGGAGTTCCTGGAAGTTAGTGTTTGTTTAATAACTTCTTTAGAACACTGGAACAGGCTGCCCAGAGAGGTTGTAGAGTCTTCTCTGGAGATGCTCAAAACCTATCTGGACAAGATCCTGTGCAACCTGCTTCAGGTGAACCTGATTTAGCAGGGAGGGGTGAACTAGATGTCCTCCAGAGGTCCTTTACAGCCCCTACCATGCTGTCATTCTGAGATCCATGAATGCTCCTACTCAACTTCAGCTGATGCTTTTCAAAACTGGTTGGCCAATTCATCTTATATAAAGAGGTTAAAAGCCATCAAACCTTAAAAGCCTGTAACGTCTATTTTGTTCAGTTGTGCTGATTGTCCTGTGGCACTGTATGAACTACATGTAGTTGTTTAAGTTCCTGTTTTCAGAAACTTTCATCCAGTTCTCAGTGGTTCTCTATAGCCATGTTTTGAATAAGGTAGTCATGTAGCACCATTAAGTGCTGAAAAGTTATGTGTAAGTTTTAATGGGAAGTTAAGACTAAAGAAAATGTCAGAAATATTCTGTACTCTCCAGTTTTTCTTCACTCAACATCCAGTTTGTTTCCTGTGTAGAAAACAATCCTTTCAGCTTAAATTGTCATCAATTTCTGCTGACCAATTTCCATACATGGAGAAAGATGAAGCATTCAACTGCTAGCTGAGCATCTATCTTACAAAGCAGGTCAAGATGATCCTTTTATCACCCTGCCTTGAACAACTCTTCTGCTTCATTTCATTCACTGACTGCAACACACTTTCTGCTCAACATTTGATTTCTCGATTGACAGCTGTCTGTCTTAGCTTGAAAAGTGTTGAAAACACTGTTTCCAAGGCCTTTTCCAAGTCCAGTTGCTCACAGAACAGTCATCTTTTTATCTTTTTCTGTCTTGCTACTGATGATGCAGTAGCAAGTTTTCCTCTGCAGTCCTTTTTGTTTGAATTTTCCCATAGCACACCTCTCATTTATTCCACATCTCTGCAGTTCTTCATTTTTTTGCTGTCTCTCCATCTCTCAGAATTTTTCAGATTGTTTGGTTCACTGGAGTAAATGAATGATTCCTTAAAGTAAATTGCTTGAATAGTCATATTCAAAGTAAACATAAGAATAGATGTACCTACCTAAGGCACCTGGGCATCTAAATTCTGTTGACTGCAGTCAACATTAGTGCAGATTTAAGTCATCTGCTTTAATCAACCCAACTTTACTTGGCACTGAACTTGTCTGTGAACATGCATACACAGTCATGACAGACTTTTGGAATGGATGACCTCTGATAAGGGGCAGTACTGAACAATCAAATGTGACAAGGTCTTAATATGTCATAGGGAGGTTTGCAAATACATGTCTATTTGTACCCTGAGGTTTATCAGCTAATTTGCTTGCAAGCTTTCATGGGTATTTGTTTTCAATTTTAATTGCCTAAAAGCTTCAGTAAATCTGACTCTACATTCATTGCCAATACGATATTCCATGCACATAGCAAACAAATAGGAGGTATTTTTCATCTCTGCTGTACTTAAAGCTTGGTACTTCCAGGACCCATATATGAGTATACATACCTTAGTGATTATATGAAAAAGTCTCAAATACAGTAAATCAGATGACAGATGATATCAGAAAATACTAAAATAAAAAAAAAGGGGGGAAATGTTCCTTGTTGAGTCTCCTTAGTTAGATCATCTGATCACTGTTAATATATCAGTCTCAACTCTTCTACCAGTTTAACTGAGTCAATGCCAATGCGCTGTGTAGACCATATGTGTAGGTCTTTAAATTTGCTGATCCTCAGTTATGTAATTCTACTGATTTTATTAATACATTCTGTGGGGAATCTGAAAATTCAAGATTACTGTAACATCAATATTTTGCCATTTCCAGATTGCTGGAGATCTATGTATTTAAATAAAATCCATGAACTTTAATAAAACCAAATATTCATTTTTTCTCTGCTTTGCTTCTTCTTGATTAATTCACACATTTGGGCATTGCAAGCAAGCAGAAAACTGCGCTTGTGAAGAAGGGGCTTGCACATCACTTCACATATGCAAATGTGATGGGCAATGGGAAGGGCAGAAAGAAACATGGAGAGCACTGTCTAGCAAACCATTCCTTTTCTGCAAGGGTGGGATTTGGGTGATGTGATCTCTGTCCTACCTTCTGTTCACAAAGCACTTGAGTCCACTGACAAGCAATTCTTCAGTGATTTAATTATTATTTACAATGCTGTTGAACTTAATCTTACTCAGCAAATAAATGCAATGCTTTACCTGCTTAAAATGAAATATGTATTAGTGCTTGCTGGACCAGGGCCAGGGCATATCAGTCAGCACACAGATCTAATACCTGCTGTCACTTCTTATAAATTTATCTTATCTTTTTGAGGATTTGTTGGTTTTGGTGGTTGTTGTTTTTCTTATGTTTTCAAATTTCTTTAATTGGTTCATGGATCTCCTGCAGTTCCACCATAGGGAGGTTTGTGTTGTCAGGTTTGGAGGAATGAGGATTAGTCTGACAAGTTCTCCCTGTAGGCCTCTTGATACTTCCTTATTCTCAATTTGTCATGAGTTAGATGTTTTGAGGATAATTTCAAGCAAAGCAATATATTTAATTTCCCTTCAAGAGCCAAGCATTTATTTAAACTAAAGCTCTAATTCTTCTCATCAAAACCTCCACAATCTCTTTCCTATTTCTACAGTTAAACTCTGACTGCTGGTCTAGTTGCAGGATTTTCCCAATTTTAAGGTAAATTGTTTTCATGGTAACTGTGTGATTTTGGCATAATTGTAAAGGTTTCTCATTTATCAATATTGAAAGGCCAGCCTGATTTCTTCACTGTTGTGTGTATTTAAAAATTATTTCTTTGCATTGATATTACTACTGAAATGAAGTGTTTTTAAATGAAAGAAAAAGAGCTTAGGATACATTAAGTGTAGCTTCCTGTCTAAGGATCATATGGCACTGAGTTTTATTTTGCCATAATTAAGGGTGAAAAAGTTAGTTATTCCTATTTTAATATATCTCCATATTCACTAATAGAGACTTCCATTTAGTGTTCACTTTAGTATGGAAATTTTAAGCTAAAATTTAAAAACAAACTGTGGGCAAAGGGTAAAAAAGGTTATATTTTTATAGGAGGAAGATGGATTGTAACAACAGCTTGCTGGGACTGTAGCAAAAACACTGGGTTAGGAAGGGCAAGAACAGAAAACAAGAGCAGGAAGTGGAAAGAGAAAAGCTATTTAAGATAACTGAAATAGCAGGTGCTATAGCACTGGTTGGTTTGGCTTCCTAAAGTAGCTGCTCATTGTTCAGTGTTCTGGATCTTCTCTAGACCAGTTTGTACTGCAGGAGTGTATTTCTGAGCAAGCTGGGTTGTCCATAATTCCTCCTCTGAGTCCTTCGTTATTATGTCCAGGCTGTGATGAACGGTGGTGCTATATTCCAGCAGCGCACTCCTGCCCTTTCTGCCCCATGTCACCTTTTGCAGCCAGGGGGGTGTTGGCACTGCTTTGTCTCTGTTCTCAGCCCCTGTGCCTGCCTTCCTCTGGGAGAGGGGAAGGGAGCAGGCTCAGCTGCTTTGTTCTCTGAGTGTTACGGACGCTAAGGGGAGGACAGGTCCTCCCTTTTCCCATGTCTACGTGAGGATTTCTTTGCTCATGTTCCCCAGGTAACAGCATACCTAAAAGTTGTTGGTTGCTTGTTTTAAATAGTTTCTTTCTCTCTGCTTAGGGATGTACAGGATGCTTGCTCTGGCTACCTCCTTGATTTTCTAATGCCTTATCTATAAGGGGTTTTTTTGTGTGTGTGTGTTTCCTGCTGTTTCTTTCATTTTCAGAGACACAGTTTCATCCTTCAGTGTCATCTCTGGTGTTTTGCCAGGTAAACCAACCTCTGGGGAGGAAGCTGCTTTGTCCTTTGGTGAAGCTGATATTTTTATTGCAGGAATTTCTGTTGTGGCAGTGGTGAGGTCCTGCAAGGAGCAATGTTTTTACAATTTTCTTCATGGAGTTCTGCTGAAGCTAGCAGGTGTTTCTCCATCTGCAGTGATATTGTTTGGGCAGTTTGTTCCTTCCTCCCTTCCTGAAGGAGATTACCTGCTCATAAAACTTTTCTCCAGTAAATCAAAGCAATGCATTTTCAACTAGTTATTTCCTTGCGAGGGAGAGAGAACAGCTTAAAAACACCACTATTTTTTCATTGTAGAATTGGACAACAAGAGCCGGGAGTACTTTATGAGAAAAAATAGGCCCTTAAAATTCCCCTCTGTCCCTGGAGGTTTATGTGGTTTCTATAAATACTTAATTTCTTTCTGTTGCTTCAGATGTCTGGCAGTTAAAAGGCAGGGAAGAACCCAGAATAGTGTAAGACATTCTCATTAGTTATCCCACGGAAGGATATTTATACTCTTTCTTGCAAACTTTATCTGGACTCCATGCATAACATGAGTGGAAAGTTTGGAAGTTTTAAAGTGGTTCCTCGGTGAAGTTTCGAAAATACTACTGCTGCCTTTAACCAAATAAATGCTTTGCAGTTTTTGAAAAAAAACCAAAACAGCTGTTTCTTCAGTGTTGTCTTGTGATGCTGTTTGAAAATTTTAAGAGATGTCACTCATCCAGTGACTCTTTTTCAGATACTGCTAGTGAATTTTGTGGGACTGACTCTTACATGTCTGAGTCAGGAATAATTCTGTGAAAGTCCATGAAACCATAGAAGTAAATGAAATGTACTATTTAATTATCCACCTGAAATCAGTGTGTAAAAGATACATCTCAAACTGGTTTATAACTCTTGTAGGGTTTATTTTATATCTATAACTTGCATAAAAGGTATCCTGGAGAAAAGAAAATCAATTAGAAATTCCGATGTGTTAGGATTATTTCAAAGCAGTGAGCCTTTCTTTTTATTTTTCTGTAAGATCCTTAGTACTTAACAATATTATCCTTTCCTGCTAATAGCCTCAGACGGGAGCCTCTCATCATCCCACATCTTTGTAAAATTTAACATAGATAAAGCTGTCTAGTTAAAGCCAAAGTTCTCCTACCCTTAGGATCTGACTGACCCCAGTCAGGATCTGAGGACATTCCTCCTCACAGTTTCATCCTGGACCCAAAGCCCCTTTTCCCAGCAGGCAGTGACACCGGTAGCTGGCAAAGCTCAGACCTATTTGTTCCTACTTGGCACACCTCTCTTGCCTGGCTTCTTGCACAGCTCTTATACTGATTGAAATAAACATCATCACTGAGATAAGTCTGTGGTATATTTGATTATTTGGCTGCTGCTTCAGAAATGAAAATTGTTACTGACTCACCAAACGAGACAGGTGCTATTTACAGAGTACAGGAGCTGCTCTGCAAACCCAAGTCTGTGGCTGAGCAAGCAGCAAGGAAATCCTCTCCTTTGCCCTCTCCAAAACCCAGCTTTGGCTGTACAGCTAGTTTCTTAGGTTTGCGCTTGAAAGGCAGAGCTGGCAATCTGCTTCACGGCTGGCATACCATTTAGTCCTCAACCCTTTTGCTGTTTTCATGCACTTCATTTTTTTTTCTTGCTGGCAGACACACACAGTTCAGCTTCAGATTTTGACACACGCGTGCTGCTGTCCCGAAGGATTCACGAAGCGGGCTGTCTTGCAGCTGCTGCATTTTCCACCAGTTAAATTGACAGTTACCTACTGTGTGGAGTTGCTAGGAGAAGGTGAATAGTCATCATTACAGCATATTCCTTCAAAACAACCTGTAGAGCTCTTTGATTTCTCTTCTGCAGGGATTTATATGTCTTCACTACCAACTTAACATTTGTGCAGTCGTATTTTTCCTGAGAAGCTGGTAGATATTTATTCATTAAGAATCAATTCAGGATCAACTAAAAAGAGGGAAGCTCTGGCATGAACATGCACTCTTTTTGTAGGATGGTGTGGCTGCTACTGGCTTCTACCATCTGCTTTCCTATTGCAGCCTGTTTCTCCAACCTGCAGAGCAGAAACCAGCCTTTTTTTCCTTCTGGATTGTTAAAGCCATTCATATTTATCCTGTATGGCACTGAATTATAGTGCACTTTAAGGCATCTTTTGTGCTTCTGTGCATATTCCTAAAGCAGAAAAAGTCCATGAGAAAGGAGCTTGAGCAGTCAGTAGTATAGTAGCTGTCTCACCCGTATGGATTAGACTTGTGAGGTCAGAGGAGCTGTGTGTACTTGCTCTGTGCTTGGGGAGGGGGGAAGAGTGGATTTGTCTATCAAAGTGAACAGCAATTCAGGCAGGATCGTCCCTCAGCTATTGTAATTCTGATGTGTTTTGATATGACAGCAGCTACTGGCTAAAGTGTGTGGATCTTCTGACATTTATAGTGGACTAAAGAATGCTTTTACTTGCTGCTGAGCCTGACTGTAACTGTATTGCTGTAGGACAATAATGATGGGGGCTCGAGCAATGGAAACAGCTCGGGAACTGGAAAGCACCTCTATGAAGTATCAAACAGGAGGACATGCAGAGAAAATGTGGCAACGGCTCAAAGGAATGTGAGTAGCTTCTTTCCTTGGCTTTTGTTCTGTTCCCTGGGAAATATTGTTTTCATCTGTCTGTTAAAATGACTAATTAGCAAATGGGAGAGTTATCTCTAAGCTGTGACTCGTATTTGCTCTGGTAATACAGTACATTGCTCGCATATATGAAGGTACTTAGATTAATGTCAGCATCTGTACAAGGTTTAATCACCTCACAAAAAGATACTTAACTACTGAGTGTTATTATCCAAACTGAAATGCAGGTAATCCTTTCATGTTAACACTTCCATAGCTCTGATGTGATTTTGTAAATGTTATCTTCAGAATCAGCATTGCTGGAGCTGTCTCATAATTTCTATCAGTGTATATAGCTAAGTAGATTATTGCAGTTCCATAGGTGGTATCAATACTTAGTCTTTTGAGAGTGCAGGTAAAGAAGCCTATATTAAAAGGTGCTTAGCTATTAGGTGGATGCTATCTTTTTTTTTTTTTTTTTTTTTCATTTATTTAGGTGCTCAGTAATGCTAAAAACTGATTGAATGACTATTTAAAGGGACCACTGTGCACCTGTTGTTTTAAATTCACTCCTCTCAAATGCAATTTCCAGTGTAAACTTTTGGGGCAAATGATAAGTAAATAAATATCTCACCTGTCAGAGAGAAACTCCATCAAACTAGTGTGTTCTACACACCTGAAACTTCAGTGCCTCTTTTAAGTATTTTTCTGGTTTTTGCTCTGATGTCAGAAATGTTACAAATAAATACATGTTACACTTGTTGCTTTGGAAGCAATGAAATGGCGCTGTTATTTTTGTGGGAAAATGTGAAATACTGGGTTTCTAAAGGTATTCCATAGATGCTATATAGTGCCTCAGCTGTTGAAGGAAAACAGGCTACAGTACTAAGAGGATGAGGTGCATCGGCTATGACATTGCCCGTTTCCTTTATGCCTTGGATAGAAATTCAAGCTGGCTTTGGGAAAGGGAGTTTCTACCATCTGCTTTCTTTCAAGAGAAAGTTGGTTTGCTTCATTGGAAAGTCACTTTTCAGTTGTGGCCAGGGATTTATCAGAACTTCTCTGTGATAAGCTTTTTAGTATTTGCTCTGAATCCTATCATCACTCTGTTTAAGATTATGGACTTTGGGAACAATTTAACCCCTAGAAATCCCAAAGTGTACACAGCAGAGCAAATAATTTACTAATTTCCAGATGCCACACACACATCTTGCCTCTGAGTTTCTGCTTCTAGAGATCTCAATCAGTTTGTGCAGACATCCATTTGTGTAGGGTCTAAGCTGCTGCTTTTGTTTGTTCTGTAAATTCCCTGTTGCTGTTAGGCTCTTGGGTTGAAACATTTCCTTTTAGCTGCCTCGGGAATGGTTCCATTAAACAAACTAATGTAAATAGTTAAACATTAGTGACGCTCAGTCCAACAGCTCCCGGAAATAACGTTCATGTTTCTTCAGGAGTAGTTAAAACAATAGTTGGATTTTGTGGTGTATCAAAATCAAATGGAGCTTAGGTGTTTGAAAACTACACATCTTTTGCAGGTTGGTGCCAACCTCATGACTGTTATAGCTGCAGGATAAGATAGTGCTAAAATGATTGAATCTAACATAAACAGGTTACATTATTAAATGTCTGCTCAGCTGACTTTTTTCAGCCTTCCCAATGATTTAATTTTAATTATTCACTAGTCAGTTGGAAATTGGTGAATAATCAATGTTATGAACATTGTATGGTGAAATTTCAAAGAGCTGATTTTTTCAGAGCAGATCTCTGTGCTCAGTTTATATTATAAACATCAATTATTCCAGAAAAGGATTAACTTTTCTGATGCATAGATATCAAAGTACAAGTATGGTTGTATATGGCAGGGGAGAGAAGCATGTAAGTTGGACTGCCACAGGTAATCAGACTTGGGAAGAATTATTTTATAAATTTTTGTTCAGGAGAACTTTTTCATCTCAGGGTGGGAAACGTAATGAAATTGAGCAGGTATGAAGCCAAATTTATGAGTTATATGGTAGTATATCTATGCTGAAGTCAAGATTTGGTGTGAATTATAAAGCCAAATCTGTTCTTGTTGATAGGATTCACAGACCTACAGTTTTCACCAGTATATGGATGTGATTCAACAGTTTGACTGTATTTTGCCACTCAGTAGTGCTGATTATCTTCTTGCAAGCAGCTCACTATTTCTGAAAGAACATTGGATTTAATTTCGGTAACTATCTGGCTACTGTTTAAAAGTTGCACTGTAGGACCTTAAAATGAACTTTCATTTTCTGTTAGCATTTCAGCTTTTTGCATAGTAGACATTTAATTACAGATCTGGCTGCAGAATTCCATATACTTTTGAATTCATATGTTTGTTTTTTTTTTTTTAATTATTATTATTATTATTTTTATTTTATTTTTCTAAAAGCAGACTCTTCTATAAGGTAGTTGAGTTGAATACGCTTATGGATAAATGAAAGTCTTTATTTGAATGCCCCACAAGAAAAGCTGGGTATTGTGGAAGCTTGAATGAAAGGGCCTTTCTGTGAGTTTCCTACTCTACAGGCTCACAGAAACCTTGCTGACCTAATGCTTTCCTTAAGTGCTCTCATACCAGCTTAGATGTTTTGAATAAAATGAAAACCACACTTAACATTTATCAGGTCCATGTGGCCCTACAGCCAAACTGTGCCTTCTATATGGCAGATAAAAATTCAGCTCTATTTTCTTTACATTGCAGTTTCAGCAGTGCTGCAAACAAGATTCTCTGGCAGAGAAGAGATTAATTTCAAATTAATAACTTGATCCTTAGCATTGGTGCTGAGTTTATTGATGCCTGAGTGTATAAAAGACAAGCTCACTGAAATAGGACTTGTGAAAATGAGTCATGTACATTTCTGTCTTGACTGGAGCTTCTGGTCTTTGAATTAAGAGGTTTTCAATATGCGAACTTCGAGCTTCTAATGTTTTGTACTTCAGGGAGAGAGCAAAACGAATAACAAGTGACAGCTAAATAACTCGTATAATAGTGCAGCTTTTATAATTCTTTGTTATGCGGAAGACTAAAACCAGAAGCCATTCAAGCCACTGCTGGAATTCCAGCTGCCTGACTGAAGGGGGGGATTGTTGTACACCTTCCACTTCAGAAGACATCTTGTTACAGCCTGGCCAAGGCGCTTCTTCTCAGACTGTTTAATGCCACTGTGTTTGCACTTATTCTTCCCTAGCTTTTCATTCTCTATCAGATGGAATCTTAGTTTAAACAGTCTCCAGCTTAAATATATTCTGGTGCCAACAGGACCAGAGGATTTGTTGCCTAGAGTAGTTTATCTTCAGATGCTGATAGAGCATGGTAGTGAGCTCTGAAAGAGAAGCAGTTTCTTTAAAGCATTTTGATTAAGAACCCAGAGAGCCAGCTTTCAAGCAGAGCTCTGTACGATTACTGGCCTTAACAGCATTTGATATTCTTCTTAATCTGCAGGTAGACTTGACTTAGCTCTGTGTTCTTCATTATTCTGTGAAATGATGTGCTCGTCTGTTTATGGTATACATCTGCTGTTTGCCACTTCACTGCATGTCACCCACAGAGCAGTCAGACACGCACCCCCATACACCCGCCCCCGGCCCCTTATCTTCTTTTGCATGTAGGTATCTTCTTTGCAAATCAGTTCTTGTAGACCCACCGCTGTTGAAGCTAGCATTAGAGGGCAGTTCCATATCTGAGCTTTGAACTAATTAGTAAGAAAATAACTTGCTTTTCATAGAAATACATATCTGCTAGAATTGTCTCTAATAGGCCTGAAAATCTCTGAATGGAAAAAAGTTAAAATCCAAGGTCCCAATAGTTTGTGGAATTGGAGTTCACATGTGGCTAGAGTAGGCTACTTTATGTAATTGTCACTGATCCAAAAAAAGAGTATGTTACTGCTGTCACTGTCCTAAAACTGATTTCTGCTAACTTGGATGGCAAAAAGGATCTGAGAAAAAGCATAAGCTGCTTTCCTTACCTTCTTCCCATCCTTTTCCACACCCAACCTAATAGACCCCAATTTCTGCAGAAAGGGGAGTCTAAACTGTTTTAGACACTTATCCTGGTTTGAGGTAGAACAGAAGTAATTCTGTTCAGAGATTTTACTTTTCAGCTAAGCCTCTTCTAAGTAACTGCACTTTCTGAAATTAACAGCATATTTTTTGCAGACACTGTCTGTTTATAGCAGTGATAATGTTCAGTGTTTACAGTTACTACCAAGGACTGCTGTGCAGAAAGGCTCTTGCTTATGCTTGCTCCTATGGAGACCAGGGTCACTGCTAAGTCTTAAATGCTGGGGCTGCAGTCATTAGGAGGTTGCACTCTCTGGGAGGAGTGAACAGGACAGGTGACCCTAAACTAACCAACGAGGGATTCCATTCCATATATTCAGTCATATTCAGTATAAAGCTGAAGGATCACAAGGGTCAAGCTCTCTTATTCAATGGCTGTCATCTGAGGAGGACTCTGTTTTGCCTTTGATCCCAGTCCATGTGCTCCTGAATCCAGCCGCAATCTGCCACTGAGTCCAGTCTGGGACTTCCCCAGCACCATCAGTGGTGACAGTGGTGTAATTGCCAGCAGGGGAAGGGTTGGGTTCAATATTGGTTTTGTGTGTGTTTGTATGTATTTCATTGTATTGTTACTGTTTTCGTCAAAGCTGTTCTAGTTTCCCAAACCATGTGTCTCTTTCTCTTATTCCCTTTCTCTTCCCCTTTGGGAAGGGAGTGGGGTTAACAGGGATTGTCTGTCATTCATGTAGTGGCTGGCCCAGCCCTGAGCCTTGACACCACTGACAGGGACTGACTGACAGACCCAGTCCTGCAGTGCTGCAGTGACTAGTGCCTATCCTTGCGTGTGTGCACGTTTTGTAGTGGCAAAAAGGAGTCTTGGTCAGTGCTTTGAGGAAACTTGGCTTGATGTCAAGGAAAGTAGAGAAATGGCTTCTTCCACATCTGCTGAATTGTCAGAAGAGAGAATGATTTAAAGACACGAAATAAAATCCAGATTAGCAGCCTGTTGGGTCTGAAAGGGACTAGAATGGGTAACTTTTGTTAGGGAACCTCACCGAGCCATTCCTTCACCAGATCCATGGATACTGGAGAAGGAGCTCCAGAGCAGTTTCCAGAACCGTATTTCAAAACCAGAGGTCTTCCTTTTGCTTTTCTAAATTCCTCATTCACATTTTATTTTATACCATATTTAGTGTTCGTGTTTCCTCATTGTCTTTTTTTGTGTGTGTGCTCGAATTGCCTAAACTATGAAGGTTCAGTGAAGGTTAACTGAAGAGGTTATCATTATTAAAACTTAACATCTTGTGACGTAAAGGTTTATAAATTGGGGAGTACTAAACAATCAAAAACATGAGAAGAGCTAGAATTACAAGTGGATGACTATGATAAAAAATGATCAGATAAATTGTCAGTTACTGCTAGCTACATTAAGAACAAATAGAAATACAGTTCAAGTAGTTTTTACTTGTAATGCCTATTTTTACTTTCTCCTATTATGAAAAGTTTTCTTTAAAGGAGAATCTTAAGCTCTTAAAAGTAATCCAAATGACAGCTATTTCTAAAGGAAATTTAAGTAAAATTAAAGCTGTTTTTAGTGAAATATAATTTCAGAAATTATCTGAACAGAAAATTGAAGAAATTATATAATGATTTACCTGTTGATTGATATGCATCCCATTAGTGCTGTAATTACAGTAAGGAGTGTTGCATTATAAATTGTGAATTAGAATCATAGAATCCTTT
>NW_008629010.1:0-621 GCF_000691845.1 Merops nubicus
GCCTCTGACCAGCAGGTGGCGCCGCAGCACCGCGCGGCGGGCGGGGGCGCCGCGAGGTTCACAACTGACCCCTACCTTAATTCAAAGAGAAAAAAAACCCTCTCAAATCATTATTTTGGGCATCAGCTGCCCCAGTATGTAGGCTTCATTCATGCAGCTTGGGTTCTGTCAACTGTGCAACAATTTGGCCCAGGTCGAGTCAGCAGATGCTTGAAGATGGCTACGGGAGTGTCAGGGAAAAGCTTTCTCTAAGAGTGAAGTGTTCAGAGCTTGCTGTGAAGGTAAAGACTTTTTAAAACAATCTTGAGCACTAATGTTGCTAAATGCAAATCCGTGACACGATGAAACCTTTAAAGTGGACCTGGCACTGAAAGTAGCAGGGTCTCCTCTCTGTGGTCTTTAACATGCACGTTATGCAGCTGTGAGAGCAACGTGCTGGGAAGCTGAGCAGCAAGGTGGGTTCCATCTGCTTCTAGGAAGACAGCAACTGTTGCAAGGGGGAGTGGGGAATAAAGGATGAAACCAAGAAATTTGTTTTCAGTTACTAATGTGCCTGGTGAAGTCAGTGGCAGGACTCTGGCACTCCACAGTTCCTATTCCTGCCGGCTGCCACCAAGCAAT
>NW_008629010.1:652-7377 GCF_000691845.1 Merops nubicus
GGTGGGGGAAGGCTGCCAGCTCCGAGCCCGTGGGGTGTGTGGGGCAGGTGGGCATCCTTAGCCTCCACCTGGTTCCCACCTCTGTGAAAGCAGAAGGGACAGCCGTGATCTTAGAGGATGCCCTGGTCCTGGCATGCCTGACAGCCCTCCCACTAAGCCTTAATCCTCAGGAAGTACCTTTGGCCTCACGCTGAATCACTCATCTTTCCTAAACAGCATTGCAGTGGCTTTTCTTACAAGGCATCTTTTGGTCCTGTAAAGCAATTAAGCTTGGCTTGTTTATTTAAGAAGCACCTCTATAGTTTACAGGTGTGCTCCCATCATCACAGTGCAGGCAGCAGCGCGGCGGTGCCTCAGGAGCAGGCTGTGGAAGAGCACAGGCTGCCTCGGCCATCCCAGGCCAGCACTCACGACTCACACAGTTGCTGATAAGAGGCTTTGCTGCCTGGGATTTCCCGAGGAAAACAGCCCATCTCAATACAAACCCACGGAGCATTCTCTTCCAGGGACATTTTTCCCCATTGCAGCTGTGTTGCAAGCCTTACAAGGTACTCCAGCTTCATTTTAATGTGGGTTTGTTTTCTTAAAAACAAACAAACAAACAAACCTGTGTACAGAAATTGTACCTGCTAACCAGAGCAGGGGTTTAGTTATTTTACATAGTCTTTGCTGGATTTAAAGCCATCGCTTATCAAAGCAGGCAAATATTAGAAGGATCTGCATACATGTAAACTCCAGAACATGCAGTATCTGAAGGAGAAAATTTGGGTTATTTATTATGCTAGTAGGTAATTCTTCCCAACTCTGCAATTAACTTTGAGCAACAAACCAACTGAAAGCTTTTAAAAAGCTCTGCAGGGGGATAATGATTACTTAATCCTCTCTAAGGAGATTTTAATTGAAATAATATGAAATCATATTATATTAAAAATTATTCCTTAAGGACAAGATAAAGTTCGGGGAAGTCCCCAGGAAAGATTACTTGATTTCAGAGAACAAAGGATTATGTCTTTAAAACTCCTCTCCCATCTGTTTTCTAGTATATGATGTTCCATCTCACTCTTTGCAAAGCCTCCTGTACCACCTTGCCTCAGTAAGATTTTTAATCAGTGGAGAAATAATGTATCTGTTTGCCCCTTGGTTCCTTTCCAAGCAGGAGGACTTCCAAATTAACTCTGGCATCCTACACAGCTTGAAACACCCTCATGTGGCCTAAATGAAGTATTGAATAGCTCACTATTGTCAGACAACTCGCAGATGCCAGGGCTTGGCTTAAAGAAATGAGCAAACAAAGGCGTGCGAGCGAAGCGGGTAATATATTGATACAAACTGACACCAAGGCTTCCAGTGATGGACAGAAGAAGGGTGAGGGAGAAGTCAACATTACAAAGCGTATATTATCTGATAGACATCTAAGTATTTGCAGTGGACTTAGGAAATGCAGAAGGTACTGTGACAGTCACTGTTTTTCTGACTTGATGTAAAATGGGAAATGAACACTGCTGTTCAGTCTATGGCACTCGAAGAAGCTGTGTTTTAAATGCAGAGAAGTCTGCAGAGCTTTGTGATTGAGTGTGTCTGGTGGTTTTAAATGTTAAATAATTCCATTACAGTCAGGGTAAAAATGGTAATGAACAGCTTGGAAGAGTCTGAGTATACTTACATGAAATGCTGAGCAATTAGCTTCTCTCTGTGAGAGTGAATCCTGCAGTTTTCTTCTCATCAGTAGCAAAGTGACCTTTAAAATATGCCTATGACACAGAAGCTGTTTAAATAGCTTATTTGATCTGTTGTCTGCTGATAAATAGTGTGCAAGGATTTGGAATTTACATGGCACTGTAGATTTCAGACTGAAATGGAAGAGTTTGAAAACTGGAAGCTTTTTAACAGTAGCGATGCACCCTGTTCAATAATGGGACACATGTTATCAGGGTGTTCAAGGCAGGCTGCAGCTAAGCTCCCTGTGGCACTTGATGCTATCAACTTGTTTTCAGTTGCTTTAGAGCATTTTTAAAAGTTTGTTGTTCTGGCTTTATATTCAGTATATGGCAGCCCAAGAGCCGCGTGTTAAAACTCAAACACATTTGTGTGTTTGAAATTGGCTAACAATGAAAAACCATATGCCTCTTAGTGCTTAAATAGCATCAGCCTGATCCCCACAGCTAATCTTTTTACTGTGTATTTGAAAATAGGAGGGTTAGAGGTGTGGGAATGGGATTTGAGCTGCTAGTTTTCCTGAGCTGCCCGTGACATTGGCTTGTACTCTGCACTGAGGCACAAGAGAATGGCTAAGGTCTTTCAGTAAATCCACATAAGGCATAAATTCGGCTAAATAATCTGTGGGGGAAAATAGATAGTAAAGCTTTAGTCCGGCCACCCTCACTGCTGGTTGTGATTCATATCTGAATTCTCCAGAAATGTGGAAAAACACAACAACATACTGACCTTGATACAGAATTTTTTAAAGTGCCCATAGTATGATGTTTCTCCTGCCTGCTTAAGCATTCATTTTTGCAGCCACTTAAACACATGCTTGAAGTGGAGCATTTCAGTGGTCTCAAGTGACAAGACCCTAGATAATTTGTGAGTTTAGTCTGCAGAATATAAAATTGTATTATTAATGCACATTTGTTCCTTCTGGCCATCTCAATTAATGTTCATCATTGCAGGGTTTGGTACTAATTACAGAACAAAATTACAGAGTTTTGTGGAGATGGAAAGAGGTTGAGGTTTTGGGGAAGGGAACAAGCAATTGAATGCTCTTGCTTTCTAAAAGAGCACAGGAAGGATTTTTGGACCTTAAGACAGTTCTGCTAGCATTTACTGCTGGAAAGGATCTGTGCATCGTGTTCGATGCTCACAGCTGAGGTCTTACCCTGCAGTGCCAAATGGATCCACCTTCTCCTTCCCTCGTTCTTGAGCTGTTGGCATCCTGCACAATCTAAATGTCCTTTGCACCTTGGAGGTCTAGAAACCATCTTAACCACAAGAGCCAGGGTGTACCCACACTGCACGTCATAGCCTGGGGATGCTGCAGCCAGCTGTGGACAAGTGGACACGTCACTGTGCTGCGGGAGCACTGAAGCAGCCGACGCTGTCACATGCTCCAGTACTATTAAATAGTGATGGCAAAGAGCCAGGGACTTTTGGGAGGCTGGGAAGGGAGCGAGTTTGAGAATGGCCCCACTCCAGCTTTAGCTCCTTCCTTTTCTAGCTCTTCTGATGGTGGAGGACAGCTTAGACCTGCTCTCCTGGTAGAGGCTGCTGCCCAAGGTGGTGGTAATTAGACTCCTTTTCTCACACCAGATCACACCCTACCTCTTGCCCTTCAGACTTAGCTGTCTATTGTACACACTCCATCTTCTTCATGTCATTTCAAAGACGGGAAATGCAGGAGGTAGCCTGGCAAGGACACCAAGAGTACCGTCAATGCCCAGCCCTGACGTTTTGGCTCTAGACTACAGCTTCAATGTTTGCAGTTTCACTGGCCGTAGTGAAATATTGACCCAAAGACAAAAAGATGTCCTTGGGAACCTAGCAACCCCTGTGAAATGGGTACCCCTGTGTGGGATAACAGCCTAGCTTGTCACAAGACAGAAATACAGGAATAATTTAGCATGCTTCGGGAGGAAGTTTAAGATGTTTGCAACCATGAGATCCCTGTGCTTTCTCCGGGGGTGGAGATCTGCTGAGCTGGTCTGACAAACAGCTGAAGGAAAGAGTCTTATGAAGACAAGACAGTCCTGTTTCAGCTAAACCAACAGAAGCAAACAGTTCTTACATAAATCTTAAAGACCATAATGTCCCAGCAAAGACCTTTGCCTAATTAATGGCAAAATTAATATTAAAGTGTACACCCCTAAACACGGTAATGAGCCTAACGAAGTACATGCTAAACATATATGACTATGTTACTCAGCTCTCCACCCAAATCATGCAAAATGTCACCTAGAAGGCAGGGACAGTCGGGTTTAGAACATAAAAATCAGAAGGGGAATACCACTCAGTGTGCACCATGGCGAGGAAGAAGACTGAAAGTTTAGCAGAGGTGGTCAATGGGCTGTGCTCCTCTTCCTCCAACCACAACAGGGATGCAGTCATGTGAGAACTGCACCTTCCACGGACTGCATGCCTCTTCCTAGTGTTGTGCTATGTACTGGCACTATTGGACAGACACAGCCTTCCAAAGGTACTTTATCTGTCACTTTAATAAATCAAACCTAATAGTCTTCACTTTTACACTGTCACAGTGCAAGTCCTTAGCAGGGCTCTGAAACAGGTGACTACTGTATCGGTGCAAGCCCTAAGCCAGAGCTCCCAGACAGAATTCTTAGACGTGCTTTTGCTCACAAACTCTTCAGTGGGAGCCCTTGGGCTCTGGCAGGGAAACATCACATGTTCACCCTTTAATGTGACATGCCTGTACAGCAAAGCTTTCCCATCCTGGAAAGCTTCCCCATCTGTGAAAGAGCCATGGTTGCCAACCATATTTTAAAAGTTCACACATGCTGGTTAGCTGGGCAGTCCCAAGCTGAGATGGTGAGAATGTGAGAGTGAAGGAGCATCACAAAGTCATTTAAGATTAAGAGTTAAACTTAGAATCACAGAATCATTAAGGTTGGAAAAGACCTCTAAGAGCAAAACATCCAGCCACCAACCATATGACCACTAAACCATGTCCCGAAGTGCCAAGTTCACATGTTTTTTGAACTCTTCCAGGGATGGGGACACCACCACCCTTCCTGAGCAGCCTGGTCAAATGCCTCACCACACCTTCAGGAAAGAAATTCTTCCTAACATACATCTAAACCTCAGCCCTGGTGCAACTTAAGCCCCTTTCCTCTCATCCCATCACTATTTACTTGGGACAAGAGACCAACACCCACCTTGCTACAATCTCCGTTCAGGGAGTTGTAGAGAGAACAAGGTCTCCCCTCCGCCTCCTCTTCTCCAGGCTAAGCAATCCCAGTTGTCAGCCACTCCTCTTAAGCCATGTTCCCCAGGCCCTTCACCAGCTTCACTGCCCTTCTCTGGACCCACTGCAGCACCTCAGTGTCTTTCTTATACTGTGGTGTCCAAAACTGAACCCAGTACTCAAGCTGTGGCCTCACCAGTGCCGAGTACATGGGCAACTTGCAGGGATCCAGACTGGAGCTCCCACATAACAATGCATCTTTCAGTTGAAGATATATATTCAGATGTTTTGAATAGCATGGCCCACTCTCTCCTACATCAGAGGCAGGTGTACTAGACAGTCTTAAAGGGAGGGGGGAGCAGGGCTGCAGGACAGCTGAAGGCATGCCCAATCTGCCCTCCATGTACCTCTTTGAGCACGAGGCGTCCTAGGTCAGGAGTACTTTGTGAAAAACTATTATAGAAACAGCATTATTTTTAAGATTGTTCAAAGTCCTAAAAGCAAAAAGGTTTTGTTCACTTCCTTGAAAAGAAATATGCAGATTTACGGAAGGAGAAAGATTCTGGTTGTATTAGGTGAAAATACATAGTTAATGTATAGGTATTTACAGATACATTAAGCTTATGTGTACTTTAAATAGTTCAATTAGCAGTTTTACTGTACATTAATGAAAGCATTCTGTGAATAATATGCCAACTTTAATAGGCCAGATGAAAAATACCTGTTTATTTAATACTTACTTACTGACAAAACAGAGGATTTATGAAATATATAACCTTGGTATTTAGTATTTAGCCTTCAGTAATCTGCGTTTCAGAGCAATGTTTGGGGTTTGTTTCACTAGTGTATGATGGAGTAGACCTCAGTGTTGTATACAAGAGTATGGAAATAATACGTTTGCACATATTTGTAAGAAGCAATTAAGAGAAGTTGTTCACAAAGCATTATCGTGGAAAGATATGTAATAACACAAGGGAGAAAAAATATTTCATAGAGGATGCATCTTGTGTATCACAGCAAATCTAGAAATTGTTTTGTACAAAATGCTTTACCCAACAGCTAACTGTAACGTGAGGCAGAGTGTGAGACTGTCAGGGAATGGGAGTTGCTGGAAGAGCAGCTGGAAGGGATTGAGGCTCCCTAAATCTTCTGCTGTGGTGTTGAGTCGTTAGGTGCAGGGCATAAATTGCTCCAGCTAATAGACTTACTGACCAGCTGACATCATAAGACCCTCTACACTGGCGGTAGCTTCTCTGGGGCTACAATAGCGTGACTGTCAAGAGCCCAAACTCACAGGCGGTTCCTGGTACGTGCAGCGGAGCCATGCGAGTGCCTGCACATACACACGCTCACTGAAAAGGTGAGCGGACCTCAACAGCACATCCCTACGCCGCTCCGTGGTGGGAAGTCATGAGTATGCGTGCAACTTCACAGCTGGTGCCAGCGAGAGCATTGGAAGAGGCAGCTGGCCCACGGGATTTTGTATTTTAGGTGAATAGGACTGTAGGAGCCCTGTGTGATGTCAGCTGTGGCTAGAGGACATTGAGGCTGATATTTCTCCAGCCCCAGACTGTGCACACCCTCCTCTGACAGGACAGACACTATGCCGGTTTCATCGCTCAGGTGGTGCAGGAAGAGAAGACAGGCACTGGTGACAGTATCCTGAAATAAATCAAAGCCGTTCCCACACCACCCCGTAGCAGGCGGGCTCGGAACTAGGTGGTTTTCAAGGTCCCTTCCTCGGGACGCGTTCCGTGCTCACGGCGGTGTGGGCTGGCGGCTGCACTCGCTGAGGCCGCAGCTCTCTCCC
>NW_008629011.1:0-11878 GCF_000691845.1 Merops nubicus
AAATGATTCTATGATTCTATGATTGCAAACTGTGCTGCTGCAGCACAAAAAAAGCATTACTGAAAAAGCAAACCTATGTGTCTCAGTCCTGGTGTGCCTACCTGTCAAATATTTCTTGTAGTATTTGAAAATATAGCTGTAAATGTTTGCTATAACACAGGGGCAATTTAAATCACCACTTGTAAATAAATGAGCTACTAAGTTTGTAAATGGTTTTCAAAGTGTCTGAGGCATAGTGATACCTGTGATAATACACTGGATATCAAACCAATATTTCACAATGCCAAGAATTAGAACATTGGTCATGCTATATGAATGTAGCTAGGAGAAAATAAAAGCTTGATTCCTATCAAAAGACACTGTTATCTCAAGGTATACAAATTTAAAGTGGGAACAGATTGCTTCTTCAACGGATTGGATTAAATAAAGCATATAAAATCAAAAATAACTTTAATTTCTCGTTTCAGTTTATCCTGAAGTACTACAAGAAGCGATTCAAAGTCTATGCTCTCCCATAAACTGCAATTGTGGTGATTTTGTCAGGATTTAACCTTGAGTCTTCTTACTCTGCTGGAAGCAAAAGTTTTGTCCTGGAAGTTGACACATACAGACTGACCAATGTGCCCTGATATTCAGTGTAACACTAGTTAACATGAAGAGCAGCAGTAAATGCACTCATCGTATACAGTTCAGTCAACTGAGCGTCCAGTGTTGTCCAATAAAAGTGATGTATTTATTAAAGGAATTTGTTTTTTTCTGTGTATGTCTATCCTAACTAATTTTGTACCTATGATGACTAAAGCTTGGTTTACTGCCAGGTCTTCTGGATGATTATTATAAGCTTTGTAGTCACTGTTGTTTTAGTGCCATCCATTAGTGTCACAGGTATCACCGGATACAGTGTCTAACTTTAGGAGTTTATATTGAGACAAATTGGAAACATAAATAGCAATGGAGGACTAGGAAAGACACGATAATGGTTATAATAAAAACAGTCTCCTGCAGTTCTTGCATACACAGGCATACATAATTCATCCACATTTGTTCCTGATCCTGCAATAACTTTGGCCATACTTTTTCCATACTAATGAAGTTCCTCTGGTGACACAAAGCAATGGGAAATTTTTAAAAAAATATTTTTTTAAGATAGGTATGAATGACAAGAGGGAAGTTCAGCATACGTCAGGAAAGCCAAGAATTTGGAATTCAGACTACTTCTTTTAGAAATACAGAGCACATTTCAAAGGTTTCCTGTTTGTCAGGTGACTGATGTTCCTTAGTATGGGTTATTGTTTTGTATTTAGAAGTAATTTTAGTGCAAAATGTTGAATTTTTCTTAGAGGGTTTGAGAACATGTCTGCAAAAAGAGGACAGAACAAAGAACATTTTAGTAAGCTTCTTTTCTCTGTCCATTTATGCTCTCAAAATATTTCTGAGGGAAAAAAAGGAGTGGATTAATTTTCTATGAAGGAGACTTTGGATAGAGACTTTGGAGAGCTGTCAGAACACCGATAAATGCCATTACAATTGACAGAACAGGTCAGCTAAGGGTTTTAGTGTAATCTTCTGAATTTCTGTATCACAAAATTAGCACCTTTCTTCTCAGGAAGTGGTTATTTGTGATGGTGATTTTTAGAGTGCTGCTGTGTGCTCATGACTTAGTGCTTTCAAATGAAAAACTCATTATATACAAGAGACCCATTGTGCAAAGTGGTCTAACAAAAAGATAACATGATCTTTCCATTTAATAGATTGGTACAATACTTATGAAAGGTGTGAGCTTACAGCTTGTATCAGAGGCAGACCTGAACGACCTGAACCTTAAGAATCATAAAGTGTAGGAATGAGGCCTGAAGAATAGAAAGATGCAATGCTAAACTATGAAAGACCTTCCAGTTCTTCCTATCTGAGCTGAAAGTTCTGGCATATCAAAGCATAGGAGGTTAAAAGTCAATTAATATTATTTTGGTGGGTTGACCTTGACTGGATGCTTATACCTTCTCCCCCCTCCTCCCCCCTCCCACCCTGTCACACTCTCACTCCCCTTTTGCAGTAACTAAAAGGGAGAACATAGAATGGTCAATCTCATGGGTTGGGATAAAGGCAGTTTAATTAAAAAAGCAAAGGCTGCACACAGAACCAAGCTACATTAGAAGATGTGTTCTCTGCTTTCCAATGGTAGGTGATGTCGAGCTACTTCCTGGGAAGCAAAACCTCAGTATTAGTAGTCATTGTTGTGGAAGACAAATGTCTTAAGTCTGTCTATCCTGTTCAACCTTCCTCTCCTCCCACTCCCCCCCAAATCCAAATCAGATTGCTTTTATCAGTTACAATCTCAATTCCCAAAAAGGAAAAGAAAGAAACTGGCAGTTAAATCTCTTTTAAAATCATCTTGCTAAATGAATTCCACCATGCCTTTTAGGCCCTGGGGCCAAGGTACAATATCATGATTTATATTCAAATGGGGCTTGTTGAGATGGTACCTCAACATCCCCTTTGATACAGAGAAAGTGGTGAAGCAACCACTCGATATTTCGAATGTGCTTGAGAAGCATAAAAGAGAAAAACATTTAAAGCAATGCTTTAAGTTAACTTGGACACCATGAATTCTGCACTTCCTTCAGTATTTCTGTCAGCTTCCTTAACAAATTCATTTTGATTAGGTTCATAAAACAGGTTGAACTCTGTATGGGCTCCATTATTGATACTGCAGAACTTTTTTTTGCAAGCTTTAAGTACGCTTTAAGGAAAAGAAAGCAAATTATTTTTAAGGAAAAAAAAGTTAATACTGAACTGTCACAGATCTCTACAATTATTATTTTTTTTATTGTAAAGGGGTTTAAAATGAGAAAGATTTCCTTTAACATGCTATCAGCTTAATCATGTATTCCCAAAAAGTGCTACACTTCCCAGCATTGGTAGATTTTAGATTAATTTGTATATCAAAAAGCCCTTTTCCCTAAGTTAATTCTCATCATGTGAACAGCAATCTTCTGATATGAAACACTGTTGAGAATATCAATGAGGAAAGCGTGTGATGTCTGGCTTTTCCCACACTGAAAGAACTGAAAAGCTCATGAAAAGAATAAACTTATAAAAAAATAAATGCATTTAGCAAAGCAAAGCATGCTAGAAAACACAACACACAAAACACCAACTGTAGACCATGGAAAACCATGACAGAGATAAACAAAGAGCTACTTCTGAGATGTAATTAGTGCTAGAGTGTGGGATAGATGTGTAGTTAAATTCTGCTGTCTTTTATAAGCTTTTTCTTTTTTTTTCAGTAGCTCTGTATTTTAATTTGCAAACTATAGAAATTAATCCCATCTAATTTGTCTAAAGCATGTATTTTTTAAGAAAGATTTGAGAATATAAACTCTTGTCAGCTATTGTGAAATATATATTGGTGCAGAGGCTGACATCACCTATCTTACTATAATTCCTCCCATAGTATCAAAGGAACATGACACTCCCAATTTCCTCTTCTTAGCTCTTGGGTGTCCTTAGTTTAATCTCAGCTGCAACTTGACTTCTGTCATGAAGTGATCCATACATACCTACTAAGTATGGCACCTTACTGTTGACAACTTTGCTTAGGTGTCTGCTGTATTGCTACATACAGACACCACCATTTTTCCAAATCCTACAAACAATCATTTAGGATATATTATTTTAGGATATATATATTTAGGAAAATGACATTTGACTATATCCTAGTTGTGTTTATCCCTCTTCTTTCTCCCTATAGTCTTACTAAGATACTTGATAAGTAGTTGATTTAGCTTCTTGAATAGGGAGAAAATCCAAACCTGATGGCAAAATGAAGTAAAGAGAAGGGCAAATTGATCCTACCCACTGCTTTAGGAAGCTACTATTGCTTTTTCAGTGGGAAGAAGGGAACTGCTCTCTGACTTCACTGCACTCTGCTATGGGCAGCAGCCTATGAGTCACTGCCTTGAAGAGATAGTGACTTATTTTAATTACCCTCAATGAACCCTGCATTTGCAGGAATGACTCATAGCCTAATGTAATTTCACAATAATTATATAAGAAGTATTTTAAAGTGATGCCTTGTAGCTTTTCCTATTTTATTCATTCTCCAGGGTAACTGCAGAACATGATTCATTTTAAATGAGCTAGTATATTATTTACTAGTAATAATTACATCTGTTATTTATAAATAGAGAGTGTGCATGGTTGTCTACAGATTGACAAAATGATAAGGTTCCTGACCCCAGGGGCATGCAGCACATGGATGCAGACATCAGAGTGATTGAAAATACGGTGGGTGAGATTTGTGCTACGATAAGTAGACAGAGCGGCTCTCTGAAGTGTGTTTTGCTTACCTTTTAATTAATAATGTGGGGTCACATCAAGTGCTTGCAATCATGTATAAGGGTGCTAATGGCCAGGGGAGTGCATGAGAGAGAGAGGCAGGCCATGCAGTTTGAAGACAATTGCATAAGAACTGGGGATAAAGACCTCAAACCTCCTTTCCTTCTCTTTCACCACTTACAAACACCATTTTTTAGCAGTTGCACTGTTTTGTGGAAGGTTATAAGGTTGGACAAAGAATATTTGTTGGGAACGAATTCCAAGAGTTTGCTCATTGGAGAGTGTGCACGTTTTCCACTTGGTACCAGGAAGGACATCTCTTATTAAGTAACTGATTAGCTGGTGCTGTGGTAACAATGTGCTGTTGTTAGAAGACAGTGTAACAACATACAAGATATACACTTTTACATACTCACAGGATTTTTTCCTTGCTCTTTTGAAGGAAAGTGGGGGAATCTTCACACGGCCCAGTGGCATATACGCTTGTGTTAGGGAGTGTAAACCCTGTAAGGGAGCCTGTTGCTAGGTAGAGAGAACTGGAAGGTTGAGGTAGTTTTATTTGAACTATAGAGAGCCAGTTTAGGCCTGTTTGTGTGCTGCTGGGGAGGAGCTCATTTATGAAAAAGGAATTTTCTTTGTTTTCTGTCCAGCTGCCCAGTGCCTTGGGCTACCTTCCTTGGGTGGTGTCTATCTACTTACCATAACAAGGCTTCTTCTTCTTGCTCAGCTGGTGTTTGCTTGCCTGACACTCTTAGCATAGATATAGGCTTTCAGGAAAGTTTGGTTAAGAAAGTTGGTGTAAATGGATGATTATAATATAGCACTCTTTATGGTAATTTAATTACTCATATATGCAACTAAAACTAGTGAATGTGCTTTCCACTATCAAAATAAAGCAAATACTTACATTGTCCCAGGGTAATTTGAAAGCCCTGTTATGATAATGCTCTCTTTAGTGGAAAGAGAATCGAGAAGAGGTAATGATAGAATAAATGATACAAACTCACACAGAAATCATGGCTCTGTGTAAAGAAATGAATCCATATGTCTTCAGTCATAGGCAAAGTATCTTAACCACAAGACCATTCTCACTCTTGTACAAACAAGCTGCTTGCTTTTGTTTATTTCTTGTCAGTAGTTATGATAGATAGTTCACGCTTGAATGTTGATGGCAGAGGGTTTGCTATAAGAAACATGTTTGGAGCAGAGACTTGAAAGATGTATGAGTCAATGGGTCCATGGAAAAAAAAAATTTTTTCTTTTATATAAAGACTATTATTGCCTGGTATGCCAATTTTATTCTGAAAGGATTAGCTGGAGCCAAGAGGTTTAAGCTGTGAATCAAAACGCATACCAGTATTGTGAGAAACAGGAATGAACAGACTACTTTTTAAATCATTCTGTCCATCTGCCTATCGTTATTATGAAGTATGTCATATTTCTTGGATTTAATCAGGAACGTATCTGTATCGCTTATTACCATTGGTGCCTGTGCAATAGGCATGGAAGAAGGAAACACTGAGAGGTTTCCAGAGGATTTGAGCTGTCAGCAATTGGATTTGATTGTGGTTCCAGATTTTTTCTTTTTGCCCTGATACCTTGAAGAATATGTTGATCAGAAGTGTTTCTTCCTATGCTGAGATCATTGAACACAGTAATATTTGCAATATGTTATCTCTGGCAGAGGGAATTCTACTGAGCACTTACTACATGCGATGTCATGTCATATTGTTCCCAAGAGTTGAATGGGAGTTAAACTGCCAAGGATATAGAGAAGGGGCAAAGACCAGGTTGCCGGTGGCAAACACTATGGTTGTAATCCCATCTGATGTGTGGGAAAGATCAATATTATCGCATGCTGAGGAATTTTCTTAGTAGCTTGCATGCTGGCCCTAAAAACTACATTTTCTGTCAGAGGAAATGAGAGTTGCTGTAAGAGCTGACCTCTGTCCCTCCCTGTGTCCTGTCTAAATTTGATACACGTTCTTTTCTGCATGGTAGCAGAAAAAATTGCAAGAATACTTCTAATAGAGATGCTTGACACATCAAATTAAAATTCATAAACCCAGCCCTGCTTTTGAACTGTTTGCTTCCATAAAGGGGGGTTGCAGCTACTGGCGCCTGTGGCCGGATGACAGCTCGTTATACAACAGCAAAACAAAAAAGTTGACTCCTGAGGAGCCTGGTGCTTTGTTCTACAAAGGCTGGGGGGAGAGAAGGGATTGCTCTGCTGCTTCCGTGGAATAGCTCCATTGTTAGATAGACAATACTTGGACACAAAGCACACACCTTTTGAAACTCTGGGGTCCAACACTGGTCTCTTACTTTCACTGTAGGAAACATGTGACATGCTTGTAAAAGAGACACACACACAACTGGCAAAAGCTAATAGTGCAGAAAAGTTGGGCTTATGTTTAAACAACATCTTTGTCAATGTTTCTGGCTTTGCTTTTAGGATTTTCTACACATTCTGGGTACCAAATCTGTGCACGTGAGAGTGGCTAACCCATGATGCTAAGACTAGATGCAGCTGTTTCTAAAAGAAGTGCCTTTTCTTGTTCCTTATTACACATTGGAAAAAAACTACAAAGGTCAAGATGAACTAGAAGAGGTCATGAAGAAAAAAAATGCCATCCAGTTTTCTGAGGATATTTCTGAATTATTTCTAATGATCTACTGCAGTGTTCAAAAAGTGTGGCACCTGCCAGAAGCAGAGGTTATGAATGTTTTAAAAAAAGCGAAGCAGAGATGATTCCAAATGTAGTGAATAAAACCCTTGAAAACTGAAATCTGAATGCTTGTCCATTTCTTTGCCTTGGCTGAAGATGAAAGGTTGGTTGGAATACTTATGAATAAATTATGAATGAATATTTTTGTTAGGATATGCCATTTCACCACTGTCAAAACAGCACTGCAAAGCAATATTTTCACTGAGAGAGGGTGGGGAAAGACTAAGAGATCTAAAGTATGAGAAAACAGCTTTGTTTCTGCTATCTAAAGGAACGTAGAAGGAAAGCTTTGCTTTTAATCAGAGTCTGTAACAAGCTCACATGCATGTTTCAAATTTCAGACTGAAAATAAGCATTTTGAAACAAATGTGGTTTGTGAAGATGACTAGGGATGATTGCTTTCAACCTGTACTTGTGCAGAATCAGAGGATTGATCTGGATTAATGTGCTGTTTCAGTTGCAGGGACATGTGAACTGGACCAACCCTCTAAACTGTTGACTTTCTGATATCTCTGAGAGCATCAACTGTGCTATTGAGGCCAAAGTTAAAGGTGGCAAGAAGGGGAGGTGTGACACCAGGTAATACATCCTCCAGAGTGACCTGCTCCCCTGGCTTCGTTGCAGCTTGCACTGCAGCTTCTCCTGCTTACTTGGAGTTCTCTGCCACAGCCCTGGATCACACTTCTCTCAAATACCAGAGCCTGGCACCACAGGTCCTGCTGCAGGAGACAGGTAGTGGTACTCTGTGGCGAGTACTGGCCAATGCAAAGATGGAGCATCAAAATGGGGTGTAAAGTAGATGTTGTGTTCATCAGTAGGATCTGACTGCCTTGATATTAGGATTTCTTCCAAAATGCTTAGTTTCAGAAATCTGTGGAGTCTGTCACATCATTCTGTCTGGGTTCAGCTTTTGCCCTGGTGTCACTTGTTCAAGGTCTGTAACGGCATGTCCTCCCTTGCTGCTTGCCAAGGTGGAACATTTACATTTACGTCATGCAAGTTATAGAGTGGCTTAAACACTCCCAGTTTCCCTAATAAACTATTTATGGCATGGAGGTTGCTTATAAACAGGGCTGGGCTGTGCGAGTGCCTGCACAATTAGAGTATCTTTTTATGAGAACTCAGAGTACTCCTCCAGAGGAACTTCTTCCTTGTTTGATGACTACCCGTAGAGCAGGCAGGTAGATGGAAAAACAAGACACAACATTTCAAAGCATGAAACCTACATCACCATGAACACCAAACATCCAAAGAGAACACAGCACTGTAATGCCATGAATCATCTGAGTGAAATCAACACCTCTCTCTGAACCTGTGGGGTGACTCCTTGACACAGTTTCCTATGCAAATAGCTGCAGGAAGAAGCTCTCCTAGTCAAGTCCGTCAGTCTAAATGACAGATTCTTTGTCTGAAGACAGGGAATTAAATCTCTCCAGACATTTTCAGCAGCTGTAATTTTAAAATCCATCTATTCATTAAAAAAGCAAAATTGAAAAAAACATTTGTTCTGAGTACTTTTGTGAGTGTTTTAGATACTTTCCGTGTTTGCTTCTGCCCCCTTGTCCCCTTTAACTTCACTTAGGAGGTGAACTGTATATTAGATTTGCATCATATCTGAGGCTGAGGACAATGAAACTGTTTTGGTGTAAAATCTGTTGAGGTGAGGATCAAGCTGCTTGGTTTCCCATGTTTAACTGTGAAATGCCTGACAGAAGTCTGTGACCAGCTTCAGTCAAATTTTTAGGTGGATCACCTGGTTTGGTTACTTCCTGTTATTTTAAAGAAATTACGTAGCCTATTGGCTTGTTTGTGTTTTTTTTTTTGGTTTTTTTTTGTTTGTTTGTTTGTTTGTTTTGTTTGTTTGTTTTTTTTTCCCACTGATTTGATACAAGGTACATATAGGTCAATGGAAAATCATTCAGGGCTTAGGTCACTTCAGACAATACCCAGGATGTGAACACAAAGTTCTTGGAGGAGAAATGAAAATGCTTTATCCTGACTCTTCAGCCAGTCCTCCATGAACCAAGAGGAAATCAAAAGACATAACACCCTCCAACATAGTGGCCCATATGCTTGGAAGGGACAAAGAAACAGAAAAAGTTATCCATGACATATACCATTGATGAAGTAAGTGCTAGATATTTCCATGTGGATGTTCAGTAAGGCCTTAAAATGCACTGCAAAATTCAAAGTTGATTTCTGCCATCCCAGAACTTTTCTAATGATGCTTCCAAATTGGAAAATAGGCTGTTCAATTGATTTTTGTTGTGTAATGTGGGAAAGTATTGACTGAGTTAAAATCTTTCAGAACTGGTCCCAAAAGCAGTTAATTTTGAGAGCTTCACTCCTGACATTTCAAAACAGCTAAAAAGAATTGTACCTCACATATGACTAATCCTGAAATCCACGGAATGATTGGAATATCCCATCGTAGGAGTAAATCTTGGGAGATTCTCTCCTTCATGTGAGAGGCAAGATCTAACAGCTACAAAATAAACCCCTCCTGTTCCTTGTGTTGCTTGTGTTAATTTGTGCACCAATGGCAAGGGAAAGGACAATTTGGAATAGTTGTTGGAGAAGCATTTTGCTGATGGTGTTTCTTCTGGGCTAATAGACTAGTCTGAGTGGTAGCTACAATATCCCTGCTAGAAAACAGCCTGGAACAAAGATTACGAGCTTTCACATTGAAGTGAGATTGTTGCAGGTTTTTATTTCATGAAAAGTGCAAAATAACTGGCTTGTAAAGTTGATTCTTTGTCATAGCTTCCTAAAATTTTTGCAGCTCCTTGTACAACTTGTCACATGGTCTTGCCATACACCAGCTGTCCTTGTTTTGGGGCTGTGTTGTCACCCTGTATACAAACTGTTAGAGAAAGAGCAGTGCTGAACCTCTGGTTTGAGTGCCAGGTTTTCTGTGTAGCATAAAGTTTGAATGGCATTGTGTGTACAGGACCCAAGATAAATACATATCCTCCCAAAGCAAATTCACCACTTCCCCTGGTCAGTCTTCTCTACAAGCCCTCATTTGGTCTACCAAGACCACAGATGAGATCTTTCAACTTCACTTTCACCTTGTTACCTTTCTGGACAGAAACTAAAAATAGTTTTATAACTACCAGCTTTACACACAGGGCTCATTTGGAAGTGACTGGAACACATCCAACTTTTGTCTTACTGGATGTTCACCAGATAACAACCTCGTTGTGGCTGTGTCTGGACTATTTTTGTCTCAGAGGCCTGGAGATGAATGGCTCTGTATGTTATTACAGCTTTACTGGGCCACTAAGCGTTGCTCCCAGTAAAAATCTCAAAATTCTGCTTTGCAGTCTTCACCCCCATAATTATATTTTCATTTAATTTATCCCTATAAGAGCAGGGATAACTTCCTGCAGTGCTGTGCTGCAGTGCTTGAGAAAACTTGGAGGAAACCTCTCCCATATACACATTGACTTTACCACGTCTTTTTGGCATTTTTTTTTGTAAACTATATTATTCTTTGCATTCTTTTTCTTAACCAATGCAGAGACTAATTTAATTTTGTAAGTCTTCTCATGGTGTCACCAAATTAATGCCACCTGTCAGCTGATAGCTTGTACCTTTTATTGAGCACACTGCTAATTAGTAAAGAGTAATGCTTAAGCATCGTGTCAAAACGGGTCTAGAGATCTATGAATCAGTGCGAGGCTCAACTCACAAAGTAGTTTACAAGAGGAAGGATTTCATTTCCATATTATTTATATTTTTGTTGAATAAAGTCATTCTCCCAGGGACCTCTGAACTTAAAGATAGACATGACAGATCAAGAATCATTTCTATGGGAAGAATTTGGATCAGATATACACCACATCAGAACTCCTTGGCTAGTGCCAACATGCTGCAATAAATCATATAAAGCCATGGAAAATATCTGTCTGGCTTACAAAATATGTCTCAGGGAGAGGAGACTGTTTTGGTTTTGTGTAAGCAGCCATTTTCCACTGGATTATTTCTTTGCTTAATGAGTCCCAAATGGAAGCAAGGAACTTGGCTCCAGAGTCTTAATCTGAGGAGCACTTGTTTACCTTAGAGGCTACAGAATTTCATTAACAGAATATAATCTTTTTGCAGATTGCCCTTAGGTGCTTGCATTGCCAGCTGCCTGTGGAGGGGTGGCTGATTAGTGAAGAGGGACAACTGTTTATTCCCTCATCCCTTGCAGTAGGCCAGGATCCTGAAGTGCTGCTCTTGATCGATTTGTTCTGACAGTGTATGGAAATTACAGTGCAGCCTTTTCTAGGGCAGTCTCCAGTTTCAAAAAGTGTATTTTAATACCTTGATAGGTTTCCATGAATGTGTACATGGCATGGCAATTGGCTGCTGTGCTCCTGAAATTACATTCTAGCATTCAACTCTATGAGATTGACTGTAAAGTCTGGTATGAATAGGAAGGATAATTGGATTAACTGCAAGATGACAGTGATTAAGATCATTGCCTGGGTTCTGGATCCTCTTTTTAATCAACAACTTCCTGTGTGGCTCAAAGGAAATTAATAAAGGTTATGTTTCTCGATACCCTGGGAGACTTGGACTTTAGTTTCTATGTGCGGTCTGCAAAGTAGGAACCACAGCATCCTTCCATTGCAGCAGTTCTCTAAGAGTCTATGTTTCAAGAGATTGAGCTGAGGTACTGAAGATACTAACATATCTGCTCCATCAATCAATAGGAAAAGTTAGGCTAAATCGAATATAAATCCTGACTTCTCTGGACTGTTTCATATGGTTTGAGAGAAGCAGGAAGAAGCAAAGGAGGATGAACTGGAAAAGTTCCTGCT
>NW_008629011.1:11909-15481 GCF_000691845.1 Merops nubicus
GAGAAAAGTAGGTTAAAGGACAGAAAATTTGGTCATACAAGGGCATGGGTAGAGGATCGCATTTTGTCTGCCTGCAACCTGTCCCAAGGCTAGCTCTAGAGCAGCTTCTGCCCGTGAGCAGCTCTGTGTCTAAAAGTCCTTGCTTAGGAGCTATATCTCTCTGTGTACCTGCTTGGAGTGATTGCTCGCCACTTCTCAGAGAGCAAGACCTGAAGTTGTCAAAGGAATAGCCAAACATGCAAACTCTGAACAAATGCTGACAACGAATTTCTACTCCATCTCTTATGCAAAATGTGTCTATGGGGTATCATCTGATACGTTTATAAAAAATTACACCAGCTTCTATTCACCAGAAACCTACTGTCCTAAATCCTGCTGCTAGTTACAACACAGTGGCCAGTTACGGTCAAAAAGTGATGAACAATTTGTTTATCTCCTTTCTGAGACATTTAACGCTCAATGCATTTTCTTTTGTACTGCTATGTGTCTGCACTGTGTCAAGTGACTGGACAGGAAAGGGCTTATGGAAGGTTATATGGGGATTCAGTAACAGATGAAATTTCTCTTGAGAAGTCACAGTAAGTTCGAACAAGAACCCTCTTGTTCTTGGTGGGTTCTTCTCTACCCCATGGCCATGTGTCAAAGGGCATCAGAATAAGGAATACAGTGAAAAGCCAGGGTTTGGAGGCCATTTTTGTTTGTTTGTTTTTAACTGGAAAGGGGGAAAAAACAAACATAATTGCATGACGAAAGATAATTATGAGAACTGAACATTCAGTGCATGAAATTTGCCTGGCCTGACAATGCTCCTGTAAGATGTCACCTGTGGTTTTTATCAACTGTATCAACAGTTTTTATCAACTGTAGCTGCTAAATTACATTATAAGTGTATATGATGTGTTAAATGGATGGCTGTGCAACCACCTAAGCCTTATGCTGCTGCTTCAGTGCTCACAGTAATATGTTTGTTTTTTAGGCTTTTTTTTAGTTCTGCAATCCACCTAGAAAGAGATGCCAGTCACATGTTACAATTTTGTGGTTTAGCACGTCCTGTATGAGTCATTTTTTTAAAGAATCAAGGGTAAATTAGCTTGATTTTCTAAATCAATGTTATTTTACATACCCAGACCATTTACACTCTGTGAAAAAAAGCATTTGCAATTTTGCCACATTTAATAGTCTATCAGTGTTCCAGACCCATGTCAACTGATTTACAAGTTAATAGTCATTGATAGCTGAGTGCTGCCTTCATTTCTAGTCTAGGAGGTTATACTTGGCAGGCATCACTGTTCTGTTATGTTCAGCCAATAAATACTTTCCGAACTGGTACAAACTAAAGTGGAGCATGGAAATAATGTTTTGAAGTAGAAAGTTCTGTTAGAACTGTTCGGCATATGCGAGGATGTGAAATTGGTCAAATTACATCTTCTGTAACGGACTCCTAGGTACTTTGGTTTAATACGAAAGCACTTAATGATGAACAAAAAGAACAAATAACTTTCCTCAATTCATCCACTCTGCTTGAATATCTAAACATCTGTGGCAATGACCACCTGCATACAAGGGCTCATATAAAAACAAGCATTGAGGCTTATTTAAAAAACAGGGATGGATTCCTCAGGCCTTTGCCAAACTTCTAGTAAGGACTGCAAGAAAAGTTTTTAAGCCACTTTAGTCAGGTCTTCCAGCAATGTACATCTGGGCAAACCTTTCCTCTGTCTTGTTTTTTCTCATACTTCTACTGAGCTTCACTTAAGCTCAGATGCTTGATTTTCACAACGTACATTTGAATACTTGCTTCTATTGTTTTTATCCCTCGGCAGTTCCACAGATTGGATGCTCTGTGATGTCAACAGAGAATTTGTGAAGTTGAGCTTTTGGGAACTAAATTATGTGATCAACCAAAACATTTCAATGTACTGAGATCACTAGTTAGATGTATAAAGAACAATCATGTACTTGTGAAAACTAGAGGGTATATATTAACCTGGAGCTCAGCCATTTGAGACCTGGACAGACTGGAGAGCTGGGTGGAGTGGAACCTACTGAAGTTCAACAAGGGAACGTGTAGGGTCCTGCACTTGGGGAGGAATAACCCCATGCATCCATACAGGTTAGGGGTTGACCTGCTGGAAAGTAACTCTGCAGAGAAGAACCTCAGAGCCCTGGGGGACAACAGGTTAGCCATGAAGCAGCCTTGTGTTCTTCTGGCCGACGGGGTCAATGGTATCCTGGGGTGTGTGTGACTGGCAGGTCAACAAAGGTTCTCCTCCCTCCCTGCTCTGCCCTAGTGAGACCACATCTAGAGTACTGTGTCCAGTTCTGGGCTCTTCACTTCAGGAGAGACAGGGAACTACTGGAGACAGTACAATGGTGGGCTACAAAGATGAAGAGGGGACTGACTGGAACACCTCTCTTACAAGGAAAAGCTGAGATACCTGAGCCCCAGGGCTGTTTAGCCTGGAGAAGAGAAGAAAGAGAGGGGATCTTATAATTGTCTATAAATATCTAAAGGGCAATGGTCAAGAGGATGGGGCCACTCTCTTTTCATTTGTGCCCAGTAATAGGACAAGGGGCCCTGGACACAAACTGGAATACAAATAGTTCCATCTGAACATAAGGAGAAACTTCTTTACTGTGAGGGTAACAGAGCACTGGAACTGGCTGCCCAGATTGGTTCTGGAGTCTCCTTCTCTGGAGACTTTCAAAACCTGCCCACATGCAGTCCTATACAACCTGCTCTAGGTGAACCTGCTTTAGCACTAGATGATCTCCAGAGGTCCCTTCCCACCCCTACCATTCTGCAATTCTGATTTGAACTTTATGATCTCTTGGTTTTCACAAGCTGATTTTTTGTTTCTTTGTTTGTTTAAGGGGAAGGTTTCTGTTTCAAACTAGAACCCAAACCAACTAATTTCTATTCCCTGTTGGAAGACAACAACTATCAGCAACTTTTAGCTACTCTGAATCACAGTTTCTCCATTTGTAAAAAAAGGATAAATCTGAAAGGATGAGATAGGCACTTGATACTATAATTTTTATTGTTACTGTTGTGTTGTTTAAATCTGATGATTTTTTTGTACTGGTATGAATAACCATAAGCATCTAGCTTCAAACTTAACACATTCTAGAACATCTTGAAGATTCCAGATCTACAATTTCCTTCATGTCAACAATAAAAACACAAATGAAAATTAAATCAAATTAAATAAAATTCCAGTTGAGATAAGCTTTTTGGTTTGCCATGAAGGAAGAGCCCTGAAGAAATTTGACTCTGCTTTCCCAAAACACCTGAGAGTGAGTCAGTGTGTTTTGGTAACCTTGTTTACAGTATTTTCTTTTCAATTACAACAGAATTTAAATACATTTAAAAGAAAGTTACAGCTGCCAAGTCTTTTTCTTGGTAGAATTTAGTACCAAATATATTACACTGTTAGATGTCAGGAAGACTCGATGATGCCTGGGTTCTTGTTTCTAGTCCCACCAAAGCCAAGAGGTCTCTGGTATAGCACAAATCTAGTGGAAGCAGGACCAGGATGAAATTGCTTTGGCTTCTTCCTTTCCTGCTGGGG
>NW_008629011.1:15512-19257 GCF_000691845.1 Merops nubicus
TCTTCATCACCTCACCTGTCTCATGTGGGGCTTTGTGCAAAGTTCCCAAGAGACAACTTTCACAGCAGTTATAGCCGTTGGCTGAATGCCTGCTATTTTCATAGGCTTGCTGTAATCTTAACAAAGTATGCCTAAAAATAGTAAAAATAACAATAACAGTAATATTTTGTGCATGTGCCATCAACCCTAAGGACATGAAAGCCCGGCACCCATTGTGCTGACAATGATTGGCATGAGAAAGGAACATCACAGTTCCTTTGATACTTTAGGGAACAAAGGCACATTTTTCATCCCCAAGTTTACTTAAAAGACTTCAGGTTGAGATTGAACAGTGCAAGGACTTGGCCGTGTCAGTGGGAGGGGGGGAAGGGAGAAACCTACAGTGTTTATTTCCACAAGTGAAAAAGGCTTGTTTTTATTAATTCTCCTCTATGTGTTGAGCCATGTGCTGTAGCACTGTATCACTTCAGAGGATGTTGTTGCAACAGAAGAAAGGTATTTTCCAACTCTTAGCCACTCACAAGAGTGTTGCCAAGAAACATCCTTCTAATATGCATGCCTCAGGAAACAAACATTTATGATTCCTGATGTTAGAAAAGTGCCTACTAGTACTGGCATGTTCTGCTTTCCCCTGTCTTTATTTGGACACTTTGTATTTTTTTTTTTTTTTTGTTCTTCTTATTGTTACTGGTGTAATGTTATTCTTATATGGATCTACTTTATCATGACCCGTCAGCTGAACCTGCAAGAGAGCTTCAAATCCCAGCATGCTTTTTCTCTTGGATTGCGTCGTCCTCCATTTGAATTGAAAGTATAAACCACTGCAAGGCAGACAGGCACGGCCCTTGGGCTTTGGACAGTCTAGACCTGAGATGCACTGATGAAATAGGGCAGGATGGATGTCACAGGCTATGAAATTCCAAAATATTACAAGATGTAAGTAGAAATAGTAGAGCCGAAGGTTGCAGATCAGCTGTTGCAAAGAAGCATCCAGACAGACTGGTCAGCTTGTTTCAAAACACTAGGTTCCCCTTTTATATCCCCTTTTATAGTTGCAAAATAATTAGGCACAGAAATATTTTCTGTTTTCTAGAAGTGGAAAGGAACCAGAATATCAACAAGTTTAGGGTCCTTATCAAAAGCAGAATTGCCATCATTTTGAGCAGAAGATAATTTAATTTTTTTTCAAAAAGACTAAGAAAAAAAAAATCTTTTAATTACTACAGTTATTTCCATACACAACTACATTTTCCTTTATAAGCACCTCAAGGTATTGTTCTTTACCAGTAATTGTAGGGCACGGATAACTGCTAATTAGTCAAGCAGGTTACAGATCTATTGCTGATTTACTACCTCAGAAGAAATATTATGGGGTTGAAGGTGAAGTACCTTGATTAATTATAACATGGAATTGTTTTAGTTAATCACTGGGTGAATATACACTACAGCTTTTAAATCAAAGCTATATGGTCATTTTCAATAATTTCATTATGCAAAAAAACCTTCCATATTTTTACTACTTTAAAGTATGCAGTCTGACTATACACTTGAATCATGTGAATATTCAGCTCATTCAGCTGCTTAATTTGAGTCCAAATGCATCTCACCAATATTTAGCCATTAGCTATGAAGGCAACATTTCTCCAATGCATGTGTTCCAAGCAAGTGGAAAAAACAAGTTTCTTTAGCATATTAACTTAATAAATGAGAAGCACTAGCCAGAGTTCTGGACATCACCCAGGGTTAGGACAGTGAGATGGAGATACTCCACATTGGGTTGCTGTGCTGTCTGCTACCAGAAGCAAGGCTACTAAGTATACCAGCGCTTAGCTGTGATTGTTTGTAAATTTATGTCCAAACTCACATAACTCGCATACCAACTCTCCAATTGCTTGGGTTAAAGCTTCCAAAAAGTCCCTCACTCAGATGCTATTTATTCTTAATGTTTTAATGGTGATTTTTAGTACAGAAAGATTAAGGTATGACCTGTGGCATTTATTGCCATTTATGGTGACTCTTAGGAGAAATCTATCTTTTGGACAGGGAACAGAGCAAAACAATGCTGTACAAGGGCTTTTTTTCTGCCTTATCTCTACTTCTAAAATTCCATTTGACTGTTCACTATGACAGTCTGAATATGTTTACTACTGATTAAAATAATTTAACATTTAATATGAACATTTTAATTACATTCCCTTTAAGTTCCTCAAAAGAAAGGAATGTAGAATTGCAACAGACTGCTCTCAGGTGTTTATCTGTGTCTTCCATCTAGTGTTTGCATTCAAATATCTCAAAAGGAGAACACAGGAGAATAAATTTATGGAACACTTTGCCCAGAGACCGAAATTCTTGTTAATCTTGCTTTAGAGCAACTTGAAAATAATATAATGTCATACTGTGCCAGACAGTTTCCTGATCCTGACCACTGGGAAGTGTTAACATTGTATTACAGGAATAGAAATTGTAGCAAAAAGTGTTGAGTAAACTCTCCAGCATCAGCTGCTGTTCTGCAGCAAAGCTGGGCATGGATTCCTCTGTTTTTGCAGCCTGCATCCATTCACCTGACCTTGGGTTCCTTTTCTTTAGGGTGCAGAGATGACAAAATTACCCCCCTACCCTTCCTTTTTTTTTTCTTTCTGAACTGTATTTTTGTCTTTACTGGTATCTTCCATTTCCCTTCTGGATGTCTGAAATCTTTTCTACCTTTTTGCTTCCTTTCCTTGCATGTTTATTTGGGGTAAGAAACCAACATTTTTGCTGCACTGTTGAAAACTCGTGTCCCAGAAGCAGCAATAGGAGGAGAGATGCTCCAGGGTGCCAGCCCTTCCTAGTCAACAAAACCTTCCTGTGAGCCTCTAGACTCGACGCAGGCATACCTGGGGTTGCTGGGGGCTGATCAGGGGCAGGATGCAGTGGCAGGTGTGGTGATGCCCAGCAGGGTGAGTCCCAGCTCTGCGGCCCAGCCGATACCAGTTGGACTCAGTGATCTTAAAGGTTTTTTCTGACCTAAGCGATTCTATGATTATGTGATTCTATGATCTGTTGCTAAATGGTGAATAAATTGAGCCCCTCCAAATGTGTCATTGTGTGCCCACTGCCTAAGAAGCAGCCCACAGCTGTGATGTGGATTGCTGTCACGGTGATGAGTAAGACCAGGAGAGAAAGCACAAGGCTGAAAATCATTTGCAGAGCTGTAAAGAAATCCAAGCTTACAATCCTTGCTGAGCCAAACTCATGCAGGGTAATAAAAGACTTGCCATATGCTGTAAACAGCCTCCTTCTAACATTTGAATGAATTATTAAAAAAAAAAAAAAAAAAAAAAAAAAGCAAAAAAAAAAAAAAACCCCAAACCCAACTGATATTCACCAAGTGCTACTAACTGGTTGCAAACACTGTAGGGCAGAAAGCTTGTTCTCTGTGACCTTTTCCGCTTTGCAGTTTGGGGCTTTGCCTTGTGCCAATACCCAGAGCAGCCAGCACCAGCTCTCTGTAGGGTGAGATGCCAGGCCCACAGAAACCCCCAAGAGCAGCGGGGGTACAGGCAGGCTGCCTGCTGGGGCCAGCCAGGGCAGCCACAGGGCAGCTTGGCACCAGAGCAGAGATGTCCCAGTGCAGCAAATCACCGAGGTCACTGCCTCCAGCTGTGCATGGCCTGGTGGATCTCCTAAAGCCCACGGTGGCCAAGGAGTTGAAGGGCTGGGGCTTACTGCAATGTTGTGCTTTCAGTGTCATGGTAACTTATCC
>NW_008629011.1:19277-68059 GCF_000691845.1 Merops nubicus
GGCAGGAATACTCAGAGCAGGTCATTACACTTGTAATTTTCTAGGATCTCAGTTAAGGTTTTGTTGGGGAAAATAAGCTGTTGCCTTGAGTACTACAGAGCAAGACAAAAAACAGTGGCCAGCTAGGGATCACCCATGATCTTGATTTTTAAAAGGGTTAGCAACACTATGATATTGTTCCCATGCTGTGATGACATTCTAGTGCTGCCAAATGCTAGAAATGCCAGCTCCAGCAGCTCAGGGCTGTATAGCCTGACACTCACTGTTCCTGCCCTTTTGCTTTCCTTGCAGAAGACATTGCTTTGCTTTTGCTTATTGCCCCACCTCCGACCTCCTGAACAGCTTCTTCTTGACTGTTTATTGTTTGGAAGTACCACCCTTATTGCTTTATGGCCTGAAATAGAAACTCTTATTCTCTGTCCAATCTTCCTTACACTTTCTCTTCACCAGATGGAGGTGAGAGGTAGCAGGCAACTGCTCAGATTCCCCTATTTCCCATTTATTTCATTACTTACAAATGTTTGTACTGTAAAAAAGATTCTGCAGAAAAATGATGACAAACCGAATAATGGGTGCTAGGAGTCACAGCTCAGAGTGACATTACCTGAATCTGCACTTGTTTACTGGTAGGTGCTCAACAGGTGAGATCTAAGAACACTCTTGAACCTGGAGTATGCCAGGAGGTCTCTGGGGTACCCACATCCCCATGAGATTTCTCCAGGAGAAATAAAGCCACAGGTCGGATTCTCCACACCCTGACACATTCTGGAAGATATGTCTTCCACACAAGAAAGAGGTTGAAAAAAGACAAGGTCACAGAAGGCCAGGCTAAAGATTTTGTTCCTACTAGTACTCATAGCTGTAGTAAGAATTTTTGCTGTAGCTTTTGCAGGTACAGGACCTGATCAGAGAAGCCTTCTGAAATGGGAACAGCCCGGTAGCATGAGAGCTGTCTTTGGCACACCTGACTGTAAAATATGCCCACACTTTTCAGGGTTGCTGAGAAGAAACTGGAGATGGATAGATGCTCTCTGTGACTTGGAGCGACTGGTAGGCACCATGAAAAGAAGTGGAGTCAAGGCTGATGTTTGCTGGAGCATGTTTGTGCTGAGGTCAGTGGTACTGTGCAGCTCTGCTCACAAGCTGCAAAAGCAACCAATGGGCCTGTTATTACTGCTGGTTTTGAAGAGTTTAAGAAAATGTGATGCACTTATTCAGGCACTTAAAAATGTTAACATCCTCTGTAATTTACCTCACCGTTCTTGCTGTCATGATTCTAAATCAACAATACAATTTCCAAAGAAGCCTGCATGATTGCCAGATTTTGAAAACAGCAGAAATTATTTTCCTTTTCAAAATGGATTGGTTAAAGGTGGCACAAATTATATTCCTATTGCTTTAATAAACAGGCTATTAACAGATGTTGTGATAGTACAGTAATTCTTTACCCAGAGATTCAATTTACGTTGATACCATACTGTTTCATAATGATCTGAAATTGTGTATTGAACAGGAACATACATTGTTTTAATTATCCTGATGACACAGCCAGATAGGTAAAACTTGCCACAGGTTCATCAATTCAGACCCAGGTATAATTCACATCAAGCAAAGGAAAATTACTTTAAAATATAAAGGCACCATTGATAACAGTCATTGCTCACATGTTCTTTAAACACAATAAAGTTATCATGTAATATTTAAGATTGACAACACCAGGGGATTTCCACTTTTCCCAAATGGATAGAGCAATTGTGTACAGTTTCCCTATGAATCTGTTCAGCTGGACACCAGCAAATTGCATGACAATGTACAACCTGCCTTTTCTGCCTACACAGGGTTGAGGTTAGTGATGGGTTAGTACAGCCAGTTTAGCTAACAACCAAGAGAGACTGTTGCAAACTCCATCTCTGGAGGCTCCATGAACAGCTGAGACACATCAGGAAATGTGTAGGTCAGTCTTCAGATAAAAGTGAATTTTTGGAGTTCTAGTCCTCTTTATGTTCTGTGGTACTATAGAAGTTTTTATTGTACTTGGACACCTGCTTGACCAGTAGATATGGCCTGTCAGGATTATTACTGGAGCATCCAACTTTTTGGTCTTTAGTATGAGCCTGGTTTAGTTAGAACCTAACTGCAGTTTTCTATTCATTTGCACCCTTAGTTTCACCCACCTGAAGCTGTGCCTGTGGAGTGCTTTGCAAGGCCCTACCTACAGACTGATTTTTGCAGTCTTTTTTTTTCTCTCCTGTAAAATCTTTACATGCAGAAGTGGTATGCAGATGCAGAGTACTGGCTGGAATGTAATTATAGTGTTGTATACAAATAAATCAGTCTTGTCTATACTGCACTGTAGCTAAGAATATCCGAAGCATACCTGGAGCAAGAATAATATAATTTCAATAGAATTTAATGAGGTTGTCTCTCAAGAGACAGGTAGTGAGAATAACTATAATACAAGAACAAAGCTTTAGTTTCCTGAATCCTAAAATAGATTCATGGCTTTAATGGATGTTCTTCTGAATAGATGTCAAACAAAAGGCATGCATTTATACATTTCTTTCTCTGTTGCATGCCTCGTATCATTTTTATATCCTCATCTGTTCTTTGGCTTTTGCCCTCCTTTTATGAGTTCCTCTCATGCTCCCATATTATACTGATTCATAAAAGTTCACTCATAAAAATTCCAGTATTTATTTACCTTGTGCAACATTCTTATTATATCCTCTCTGAATGTACTGCACATTTCTCATTCCAGTGGTACATGATGTTCAGAACACCTGAGTGGCAAAGTGCATGCGTGTATCTGGGATTACACGAACAGGCTATTTTATAGGATTTTATCATGTGTACACACAGGTGTATTGCCTTGTTTTGTTCAGTAGCAAGCATGCTTTCTTCTTCCAATATATACAACAAAGAGATACTTTTGCATAGGATATGGTCCTATGTTGTAGATGCGGTCCAAAGTGCATATTGGAATAATGGATGCAGAAGCAAATAAAATGTTTTGAGGATATATAATGTACATGATGTTACATATAATAACATTTATCACAGTATGAGATATTAATAAACTATTATTATATAAAAGTTTTATTTCATAAATGGACATATATAAAGAAAAGGACATCTATTATCTATTATCTATTATCTATTCCCAAGCACCAGCTTCTGCATTTCTAGATTCAGAGACATGCAAACAATAGTTAAGCTATTGTTAAAGTTCAACAACTTTAAATTATATTTGAATTTTACCTTACTTTACACCTTTTATAACTTTTACCTTTTGTTGTTGTCTGTAGGCAGCAGGATGTCTGGACCACAAGCCAGCAGTCTTCATTGAAATGAGCATAAATATATGAATTTTTTTTTAATGTTAGATTCTTCAGTTTTTGCTTTTCACCTATTATTCATTTCTTTCTCTTCAGTTAAATCCACTCTTTCTGCCCTCTTAAAATTCAAGTGGTTTGGAAAGGTCTCTGACTCACTGCGGCACCACTTCAGTATAATGTCAGCGTCATTTAATTCGGATGTGAATAGTCACAGCTTTCATAGAAAAAAGGAGTGCAAGAGCCAGGAGAAAAATGAGCCATGATCTCTCCCAGGCCACCTGCCTGCACTGGAGGAGGCAAGGAAGAAATTCCAGGGCAAGTTATTTTTTAAATCTAGCACAGCAATTACATCCAGAAGACAATGCTTTATAAGTCATTACAAAGGTTGTATCAGTTCATCCTTTCAGATTGTAAATATGACACTGCCACTTTCAAAATCCATCTGCCAGGAACACTAAGCAATTAAACTCCCCTCTTCTGCTCCCACATGTACCCTCCCTGTAATACCCAGAGGCTGGTCCCTCCTTCCCTCCTGCTGTGAGGCAGCGAGACCAGAGCTGGGTACTAGGGCAGGCAGCTGTACATGGCCTTGCGATCAAAGGACAAAAATCCTGGGTCAACCAAGCTGCTGGCCTGGAAGAAACCTGTGGAATACAGAAATGCATCTCCTAACAACTCCCTTCATCCATGTGCATCAACCCTGGTGGTGTGGTGGTTGGTTATTTTGCAGCTAATACGGTTAGCTTGCTGCCAGCCTCATGAACCTTGGCTCTTCTATATATCTTGGTGAGATGATGGGGATTTAAACAATATTTGACTTGGCAAACACACAAGCCATCAAAGACATGTTTTATAATCATGGGTTAATGAATCATGATTCATTTCTTTAGCATTTGCCCAGAAGAAAAAAACAAGATAAAAAATATTTTTAAGCCTTATGATATTAAGCATGCAGAATGTCCCAGCCTTCTGTCATTGTGAGTCTGTTTTCCCATGTTGAAGGGGAGAAAGTTTGCTCAGGAGTAATGAGCGGGTCCCATGGGACTGTAGAGCGCTAGAGCAGTCATGTACAAAGCGAGTCGGCCAGGAAAGGGATGTCGGCCAAGGGCCTGAAGTCCCACACTTCAAAGGACACCTCATGAGCAATGGCTTTATTTTCTTGTTAAGAAAATGTTCTGATGAGCAGTTTGCTGCATTGGTTGTGGTGCTGTGGAGAAATACTGTCCTGTGCATGTGGAAATCTAACGGAATTTTTCTTATCTTCTCTACGTTTGCTGTGGTGTCCTAAAAAGGTGGACTACAACACATAACAAATTTAAAATTACCATATGCCCAACCTCATTACCAGGTCTAATAGGCAGCAGATGAGAATCAAGTTAGTGGGATGCCATTTCCTGAGGAGAGGTCATTGCTTATCTGCTTCTCATCCCTTTGAGCTATTTATAGGTATTTAATCACTGAAACACTTAGAGCAAAGCCTTCTTGGAGAAATCTATTTTAGAGTGGGCTACCTCCACATGAGACAAGTCTCTTATAGCTTGGTAAGCCTCAAAAGTAGCACTGGAGATTACCTGTGGGTGGGAGGGATGCCTACAGAGATGAAATGAGAAATGTGCAGCTGGTCCTGTCCCCAGACCAGGGTAACGGAGCTTACAGGTAACTCTTTTCGAACTGTGTCAGAGCAGTGTCTCTGCCTGGATGACCTCTCTGAAATACTGCTCTGGTCATTTTGCTATTCCTGATCCCAAGACCATATGTGAAAGCGTATTTTGCCACTGCATGTGCAGCAGCATGCAAATAGACATGAGAGCCTGAGTGACAAAGCCTGTGCTCCCCAGTATGACACTTGAACTGAGGTGAGTTCACTGAGGTTAGGAAGTAGATAGGATTTGGTACCTGATGCAAAGCAAATATTTCCTAATGCAAAGCAGGCAGTAAGGTTCCCTGCAGTGGACAGGGCTGAAAGAGTTGAATCTGGATTTAAAAAGTGTCAGCCTCATGACAGAACCTGGAATTGGCACCTCTTGCATTGTGTGACCTCATGGGTAATCTCAGCATCCATTGTTGCAGGTTTCCTCCTAAGAAGTGTGGCTCTGAGGGCATATGGGCTTACGTGTGATCTTTATCAAATCCATGCAAGGTTTAGCCATAGCTGCAGAGATTGACAGTTGACAAATATAATCTACTGCTCAAGAACTGTCCATTGCTTTTTACCTTACTTCTGTGGCTGCAAAACTTTATTTAACCTACCAGTGTCTACACCTTTTCATGAGATACCCTGTGATATGGTATCCAGTTTTTCACTTCATTATTTGGAAATCAGTTTCTGTTGTTTTCAAGAAAAACTATTTCAAATCAGAGAATTAATTAGTGCAAACATCCAGTTCTAGCTTGATGAAATATTAAATAACAGACAGGTCTGAGAAAGTGAATCCCTTCACTTGTGTAAGGTTCCAAATGTTATTATTTTGGGTTTCAGAGTTTGTAGCTGCAGTAAGTCCAACGCTTATATACATTCAGCTGATACTTTCATGGCAGTACCATGATCTTGTAACAGTTCTCCTTTTCAGTCTGAACCAGAGAAGCCCGTGTGGGATGATCAGTTAATATACTCATCGCAGTCTTGGAGCCAGGGAAATGAGAGGAGCAAGGATTCTGCAATCCAAAGGCTACTGGATGACAGTTCAAAGCAGCAGATTAGGCAACTGTGGAGTTGCCTAAAACTACATGACTTAATTATTGGCAAAGGTGGGCGTCTTTACTTTAGAATTCACTTCTTCACTTACATTCTGCATTAAATAGCTTCTGCTCTTTGCTGTGCTCCTGAAGCAACAGGTTAGTCCGCGCACAGGCTAACCTGAGCTAAAGACACTTCCCAGTCCATGCAAGGCTCAGCTCTTTCACCACTGAGTGGCAGCTAACACCTGGGCCTGGTCTTCTTTTCATGCTAGTCTTTCAGAGATAAGTTGCTCAAGAGCTGATCTTGGGTACTACTTTAGGGCATCACTTTGTGACCTAGGACATCAGCTACAAGGACAATTTTTCCTGCCTGATAGTTCATCCTACTGTACCTATGATGTTGGTTCAGCTATCAGCAGTGTTTCCATATTCTGACAAACCAAAATAAGTAGACAATAAAACACTTCTATCTTCCAATTTGGTAAAGTCCTTTGTTACTAAATATTAGTCACGTGCTATACAATGCCCCTTGATTGCTTCTTTCATCTCAGAAAAGTCTGAAAGACTGTGAGTTTCATGTATTTAGGCAATAGACATTTTCTTTTCTCAACAGAATACATACTGGATCTGCAGAGCTACCTGGAGAAGACAGCAGACTTCTTGAATTTTCTAAGAGTCTTTTTAACCCTTTTTGGTCTCAGTGCTCCATTGCAGGTCCTCTTGAATACTGAAATAGAGAAGAGGATGTTATTTACTGCAGAAGGAGTGTAGAGAACTTTCCCAGAGGGAAAAATATGAAGAAACCTCATCAAAGGCTCAGTTTTAACATTTTCATAGGGGCTGAGTGTGATTCACCATGTTTATGTCTCCACTTGGATGAGTGTGTGGTAAATGCTTAGTAACCAGACAGAGGAAGCACTATCTATCTTTTCATCTTCCTTTATCAACAGACAATTCAAGTTAAAACAAAAATTTTTCTTCTTTCCTTTAAAAAATAAAACAAAAATATGGTGCATGTTTTGCTAGGGTTACCAGGGGCCAAGAAATTAGTATAAACCTAGTTAAAGCTGAACGTCATGGCCTGAGCAGCAACTTCCCTGAATGATCCTATGATGTAAATTGTTGTACTTGGGTAGCTTAAGTAAAATCATCAAGTATTTATAGTCTGATTAGGATTAAATGCAGAGATGAACATTAATCGGACCAGGTAGATTATGAAATTCATTGCTGCTGTATCAAAAGATTACCAAGTAAGTTTTCTAGCAAGGTTAATTTCTCCCATTGAGATTACTCAAGATAAGTGAAAGACAAATTGCAACTATTTTTATCTTGATGCAGAGCACAAAAAGAGTAGTACTTTCTTCCTCTGCTTTGCAGAAAAAAAATGTGCATCTTTGTATTTAAAACATTGCTCTTAAAGATGCAAATATTTCACAGTGAAAGCACTCTTGCAGTCTATGTGTTAAAGCAGGTTGATTTCCGGAGTCATGGTAGAGGCACAGAGAGCAGCATATTATGAAACAAAATATTATCTACTAACTAGAGCAGAGAACTAGAATCACAGTTCTGGAGTGACATCCTTGCCTGTGCTGCATTACCATATGCAGATGGTTAAATGAGCTCCCTCTGTCCTTGTTTCACATCTTCTAAATGAAGATTACAGACTTTCTTACTCCCCATAAACTAATATTGGCAGTATGTTTGGATATCTGAGAGTGAGGCGACAGCCTCTAAAGGGAAACCAACTGTTACTCCATTTCACTGATGTGTAATACACAGCTACCGGTGATGTAGCCCTTTGAACGGATGAGGATGTGCAAAAAAGGGAGTATGGGCCCATTCTGCTCTATATCATGGTAGCAACTTCTATTTATTGCTAAAGCATCAAAACAATTATTTGGAATTTATTTTTTTTTTTTTTTTTTTTTTTGTCTATTAAAGGTCACCAAGTGAGAAATAGAGGTGATTTGGAACCTTCTCTGAACATGCTGGCAATGAGAAGTTCAAAGGGAGGAATTCAAAAGTATTTCTTTTGAAAAGATTGTACTTTCAGACAGCTGAAGCACCACTGACCTGGTGAAGGACACTGAAGATCCTATACAGTCATAACTTAAGACTCAACATAGTCTTAAATGTGTACTCTGAAGAGAAGAATATTAGTGGTGTTCTACTTCTCATGTCACTTGTCTTTTTTCAGGTGCTCAAATTATTGGGTTTCACACCAACCTTTGTTTGCACAAGAAGGGCCTCTTCTCAACTCCTTTGAAGCAATTTCAAATCTCTAACTATTTGGAAATCTTTTCTAATTTGTTCAAAAAGCAGTGGGGAAACCAGTATGCACTCCTTGTCTATATTTCTTTTTATTAGCAAGATACTAGCCAAAGTAGGCCTACTGAAGTGTGAATGAGAGCACATTTTAAACAGCTCTGTCAGAAAGGAGCCAACAAAAAAAGGAAAACATACATTCTGAATATCTCACTATTACTGCCTAAATAAAGGGGGAATAAATGTCCCTATATGTACCTGCCTGGTACGCCGCTTCAGACAATTTAGAATTGGTTCATCTTTAAAGGGCCATTTTTTGTGGTTTTACTAAGAGCAGAACATGAGACTTTATGTTCTTATCTGGACTAATCACCTCTAAGCAATGCCTTCCTGGTCCAGGCACTCCAGAATTGATTAGAAGTTCCTTCAAGCATAAAGGCAGGCACTTTTGGCCCATCCCAGTGAATTCATTGAACAGAGAAAGAGGAAAGGTTTTATTTTGTGAAGCCAGTGGTGCATTTCACCAGTAAAGTTCACAGAGAGTGATCTGAAGTTTTACAAATCCATTTGAAGGAGACCAACAAAAAGCCTGGGTTGACTTGTTTGTTATTCTGGAGATTGGTGTTCCCCTGAGACTTCCTAGAGGGCATTATTAATGTTGCATTATGTGAACACTGTGATCCGGCAGCATAAGTCCTCAGACATGACAACATCTGCCTCTCGTCTTCCCCCAATGCTTCTCTACATTTTGGCTGCTGAGAACTTCCTTCTCAGGGATGAAAAGCAAAACAAAATGAGTGGGGGAAGGAGGAACAGCTAATTGATACCTGTCACCAAACTGTTGCTAGGCACTGATGGTTCAGTACCTGGGAAACCTTGCTGGGAACAAATGCACACTGATATCTTATCTGTCCTTTTTAGTTAGTCTCATCGTGTCAATGAGGAAGGTTGCTGTATGCCCTGGAGAAGACTGGCTGTTCCTGGCATGGGGACAAGTGACTCAGCTGAGTGTGACTCACTGTTGCAGGAGAACCTGCTGGCAGCCAGGCACTGTCCTCAGTGACAGCAGAAGTCCTCTCTGCAGCTCAGGCATGGGGAACGGTGGCAAGGCAGCCCGTGTGCCTGTATGCTCAGTGTTGCACTCTGAACACACAGGTCTGGTAAAGTAAAGGAAGCCCCAAGGGCATAGAGCATAGCAACAAGTCCTTTCAGAGCTAACCACACAAGGTGCCTTTCCTGGTTTTCCTTCCGCTCAGCAGGGCCAACACTTCTGCAGGCTGACTGGTTTTATCCTTGTCATAATTTTTTTTCCTCTGCTTCATTTGCCACAGCAGACAGTGCTACAGCCCTCACATCCATCACAGCTAGCAGGAGACAGCTCCTGCCCAGCTTCCCTGTGTAGCCCTGGGGCTGGGCTGTGGAGATGAGGAATGGTGCTCACCACAGTGACAGTCACAGTGGCCAGGGAGGCCATTCATCACCATTGTCTCTGCTGCAAAAAGCACCCAGCACAGTCTTACAATGCAGTGGATCAGATGATCCTGGGGTTGTTCTCTTAGGACCCAGCTAAATATGTTTACAATGGCTGGCATTTGATGCAATGAGTAGTCCCAATAGTCTGTTCGTAGTAGTCCCTACTATGAACAGTTTAAAGAGCAAAACATGACTCCCCATAATAATTTCAGGATTTGGTTGTTCCTGGCATAGGCTGTACCTGGTAGGTCCCTTTCCTCTGAGGTTAAAGTCTTCTCTTCCATCTTAATATTCTTCATGAATTTTATGCTTTTCTGATGTCTTTTCTGCTGTCTGTAAAATATCTAGAGACAATGATTAGATTAGAAACTGACAATAATTTGAGGAGAGTTAAAGGTAAATTGTGCACACTGATGTGAGAACAGGAATTTTTAATATTCTTGCTGCAGAGGGAGTAACTGGCAATAAGAGAAAACTGATTTTTTTGATGTCACATGAGGAATCCCTGTGAAACTGCAGGAGAAAAAAAGAAGTAGTTTGGCAAATGACAACTGCAGATGTGTTTTCCTGCTTGGGATGCTGAAGGTCATGCTCACATGGCTAATATGTGATCCCAAAGCAGGAAAGATTAAAGATAGCCTCTCTGTTGATCAGAGATGCCATCAGCTGATCTGAGGCTGCAGTAAGTCATGTGAGGCAGCAACAGTATGCTGCCCTGTGTGCTGTCTTTATGATATCAGCACATTTTCCTTGTTGCTGCAAGTTGTCCCATTGGTGAGTCATTTGTCTCTGTGCAGATATGGATGCCTGCTCCTCAGGGCTGGTGTGATGTGGGCCACCCTGCAGCACTGTCTGAGGCTGGTGGGGAGACATCTCTGGTCTTGCTATGGTGTGGCAGAGTGACTCTTCACAGAAACTTCGTTTTGCCTCTTAGCTTCTCTTCTTTTAGTCTGGAAAAGACCTTTAAGATTGTTGGTTCCAGCCATAAACTAAACTCTGCCAAGCCCACCAAAGGTATCATTCAACTATGTCTGAATATGAAGCTGTTACAAAACACATCAAGTACAGACACATACAAATAAGAAATTACTGGACCAGAATTTTAAATGAACGAAAACATGTATGAAGATATGTCTTTAGGTAAGAAGCATACAAGAAAACTAAACAGCTGCACTACAGAGTCTTTCTTCCACCTCTGATGTGGGTCTAGTAGTGGTCTGTAGAAGGCTTCAAGTTAGATACACAAGAAGACTAAGATGTCAGACTGGCAGTGTTGACCATTAAATCTAAAATAACATCCTTAAAATCTGTCTCTTGGCTGCTCTTAGTCTTGGAAACTCAAAAAATCACTAGGAACTTACGCTTCCATCCCTAATACCACTTGTATGTCCAAGCTTACTCTACATGCAACACAGTTATGGGTAAAAGGTCCCCAACCTGGCTTCAAATTATTTGGCACATGTGATTGCCACACTGCAGTGCTGTGCAGAAATACCAGTCCAGGAACCTGAAGCTGTGAGTGCTTGTCGGGCTGATGCTGCTAGCAGGCAAATGGCTGCACCACCAAGGCTCCCAGCATGCAAGCTCACTTAGCTGCAGTCTGCTCCAAGAGTGGCAACAGGCAGGTGAGATGTGCCCTAAATGTCTGCTGTGGGGCTGAGCAGAGATGATGATGCTCTCTGCAGTGCTGTGCAGCCAGGTGCCCACCTCAGGCCCATGCTGAAGAGCTTTTAGAAGCAAGATGAATCTTTCCTGCTCCTTCTTGCCTGTAAGATCTGAGCTGATAAGAATTTTCAGAATATCACTGTCAGATTAGGCTGCAGGCAAAACAGGGAAGATAGTGACTATTTCGACCAGTTGAGAAACTGCTTTATGTTGAAAGCATTCACGCTTTCATTAGGATTCATGCTTTCATTTCATTTTTTCATTAGGATGAGCAATGTTTGAGTCCTGCCTTGATGAAAAGGATCCTGGCCTTTATCCAGCCTCCAGACAATTGCCCCACACACAGAGTGACCACGTGTTCTGTGGCAGTGATTGTCAGGTCTCCTGTGCAGAGCAACACAGCCTCCCTGGCATAATTAAACGTGTATCAGTACAGAGACGGAATTAAAAAGATTTATGCTCAGGGCTTAAAATGCATCTAGAAAAGTTCTGGGTCTGTTCTAGCATCCCCTTCTGGATCTTGATATGGGATGTGTCTATGGAGACTACTTATTTTGATGCTTAAGATTCCTAACTCCTCTGCACTCCTAGCATAAACAGAAAGTAGAGAAAACCTCCTTTACTAGACTTCTGCTCCCATGTAGATCTGAACACCCTGGAAAGGGGGATGGCATAAAGGTTGCTTTCAAAACCAAAACTCTGGATGTGCCTAACTTAATCCTTTTGAAAATTATCAAATGAAGGGAAGGAAAAATGATCTTGTGACTGAAGCAGAAGGCTGGCCTTCAGGAGCCTGGAGCTCTATTCAGCTGATCCCCGGGCTTCCTGACTGGCCCTGGGCAAATCACAATCTCTCCACGGCAAGTTTCCTCCTGTGTAGTGTGCAGATAAGAGTACCTCCTTCACTGGGTTTGTATAAAGCTAAATTCATTATAACATTCTCACGTTTTCAAGAATTCTTCTTCTGAGATTTGCACTCTTACTGGAAGCACAAAGCATTATTTTAACCATTATTGTTAGCAATAACGATGAATGCACTTCAGTTTGGAATGTGCTTGCTCTCACATGTTTGTTTATAATTTCAGAGTATAATAAATAATTCTGTAGATACAATCTCTTCATCTTGCTCCCCAGCCCTCTGCTCACCCGGCATGAACCTGCAGTTACACTGGCAGTCCTAGACCACAGCTTCAGGGGGAGCTTGGCCTGCCACATTCCCTCATGGAGTTTATAATCAGTAGGATCATCTGTAAGTGTAGCCTCCCTCAGCACAGTATTACCCTACCATGGTTCCCAGGCAGCAGTGTTTGAGAGGAAAGGCAGGAGCAACTCTCTCCTGCAAGTCAATGGTAGTTTGTAGAGCTCTATGGGCAATGTTTTTGCTCCAGTGCTTATGAAGATCCTACATCAATGATGGTAACTGTCACTTCACACTCCTGCAAACAGGAAAATAATTGCCCTCACTATAATCTTGTGGCTGCAGGTACTGGTGGTCCCTCTTCCTCCCATAATTTTATGTTTTCTCACTCCCTCTGTTTTTTCCCATCACTCTTCCCAGATTGTCCCAAAGTGTTAAATTTTTCCCTTCCTTTGGTGTGTCTTCCATCCTTTCCCCCTTCAACTTAATAACACAGGCAGAGCTTTGAACTTGGAAATCTAAAGTTATAAGAAATCCAAGCATACCTTAAAATGTGTGCTTAACTGGTAACTCTAAAATTTCTTTATTCATCAACTTTTCAGTGGTCTTTCACTTCATGAGTTTTGCTGTTATGTGTTGCTCTCATTCACTGTTACATTTAAAACTAGAGCCCCATTTTGTAAAAAAAAAATATACAGATGAGTTGCATTGTTTCCTGTTATCCAGAGTCCAGTAGTTAATTCCATTATGAATGACTCCATGAGTTCTGGTCCTCAGTGTGTCCTTGCCTTGAAAAAATTCCAAGAAAATGAGGCACGACAGTAACTTAAGAAGGACAAGCTGCCAATATTCCCTTTAAAGGCTTTTGCAAAGCATGACAGAGACGTTTCAGCTGCAAACTGGTTCTTTTTGGAAGAGGTGCACATGACATGACCACCCTCCTCTTATGCAGCAAGGGCATATAACCAGTGGGCATCATGTGGCATGCAGTGGGCAGGTTTCAGGAGATGAGGGTGACCACAGTTCCCAGCCACTGGCACATGTACCATACATCATTTTCCCCTGTTAATGTGGTACATGGAGAAGTCTCTACAAATTTTTTTTGTCATGCTTTTATATTCATCTTCTTTTTCTAAATTATGTATCACATATGATTCTATTATTTTCTGCTATCAGTTTTCTCAGTGCTGAACAAGACGCCATGTTAAAATTTTTTTGAATTGTATGGAAATTAATCTCTCTGCCTTCTGTCTGAGCTGTTAACTTTTTTGGTTGTTCCTCAGTTTTATAATTCTAGTAAGTCAGATGCTTTTAATCTCACCTCCTAACCAAAGGAATTGCTTGTCCTTGCAGACCAAGTCTTGGTGACTAATCAAGAACATGGTCTGTTGTCTAGGTCTGTCCCACAACATGTCCAGGCTGCAGCCTGGCTTGTCTGTTTGGGAAATCCTAGTTCTCAGCCATTATGTTGTGATTCTTCATGAACAGTGATGTCACCCACATTTGTTCATTCCCTCGGTAAGCATGGCTCTGAATTTGACAATACAGACTTGCAAGATGAACACTGACCACTGTAAAGTAGAGAGTGTCTTGATATCATCCCAGAACAAGATCTCCACAAAAATGATGGGCATGTTCTGGTCAGCTCAGTGTACCAGGTCCCCTTTCATGCTGCATCATAATGGAATTAAGTTTTCTTCCTCTTTAATATAAGCATTAAGGGAGGAAAGAAGCCTCCATTTCAAGAGCTAGTTTGAGAAGATGCGTCCTTCATCAAAGCAAACAAATTATCTTGCTTGAGTCAGTCTGGCCCAGAACAATGATTTGAGGTAACTAAGTGTCTTGGAGGAGCTGCACCATGTATTTTCTGCCCTTCAGTCCCCTGTATGTTAACTTTTCCTGCTGAGAACAAATGCCTTCCTAGCTGGGATGCTTGGGGCTCCTTTATAGTACTTTTGAATATTTAACAGCTCTATCCTACTTTTCTTTTAATGGCTGTCTGAGGGCATTTAGAGTTGGAATACTCTTAATAGTTGTAAATTCAAAGCAACAACTGAATTCTCAAAAAATGTCTCAGGGGTAAAAATAACTACAGAAAAAAAATGTGGAGGAAAATGAAATAGCTAGTCAGAGAAATAAAACTTTATTTATTTATGATCAAGAAACATCTTAAATGTAATTCAGTTATCAAGTGGAAAGTACTGCTTATGCTGAATGCATATGCACGCTTGTGTTTAAATTCTTTTCCACTAATAAAGGCAAATATGTGCAGTAGTAGAGATATACTGCAATCTAAAGTACGTATGGGTAAGTTTGCTTGCTGACATATCTGAACAAAAGGAAATTTGAAGTGTTGCAAATAGAAGGCACCAATATTATTTATTTATAATTGTAAAAGGAAGTTATAGCCATATTGTTCATAAATAGTCAGTGCTAGAATGAATATAGGGAAGAAATACACTTCTAGAAAAATGTCTGGAAAAGGATATCTCTGTATATATATTTCTAGAGTTGTTTACTCAGCTGTGAATAATACTGATATAACTCCAGACTTTCTAGCAGTCATTAGGTGCCTACACAATATTTCATCATCGTAGGTAAAATGCTGTAGCTGGAGGCAAAATTAGGCATTATGTATACAAGGAGAATATAAATTAAACATTTTATGCAATAAAATGATCTTTATAATGCCTGCATAATACAAGTTTTTCCTTGTAACTTCTCTAACTAGAATTGGATCTGATCTTAGTTTCTGCTCATATCTTTATGTACTTCATCTACTGTATTGAAGATTTGAAACATCTCCCTTCTTTCCATTCGTCATTCAGAGAGAAAAAAACAGCATCAACATTTTATCATTTCATTTTAATTTTCTCCAGGTTTCAATTTTTTTTTTTTTTTTTTAATATCAGGCCTTCAAATGTCATTCCCAGATGAAAAAATCCTCAAAATGACAAGTCATCTAATCTAAGTTTCACATCTCAGCTGCCGTTACTGTATAAATAATTCTGTTTAGAGACAGCTTGACAGCATGTGACACTGTCATCTAAACTCAGCAACCCTCAGCCACATGTTTAGTGCCATCTCAGCATCTTTGTCTGTAGCCATTTGTTATGTCCTTCAAAAAACCAGAAGTCATATTTTGAGAACTTAGACCTATTAAACACAGATCTTCAGAAAGAGAGGATGAGTTTTTATCTTTTGACCTAAAAAGCACACTTGAAATACTGGAGAAGACTTTGAGAAAGAACTATGTAGTTTAGACAGCAAGGAAAAGAGGCAACAGTTAGCAAAGTTCTGAATTTTGTGACAGAAGCAATAATAATATAATATTTTTTTAATTTAAATTTCTGTAATTTAATGTCATAATTTAATTCTGCTGTTATACCTGTGAATCTGTATCAAATTCAACAGCACAAAACTAAACTTAATTTAATAAAGACATAACACAGCAAGATCCCTCTGTGTAATTACACCAGGGCCTTGATGAGTAACCAAACGAACCTGCTGTCCTATCCCTTTTCCTTCTTTGGCAAATCATTTGTTGTGCAGCTCAGACTGAAGCATTTTTTTTTTCTTGACTGTGAATGGTCACATTGATATTCCACAGTGTCTTCCCTGTAGCATGGCTAGGCTGTCTAAAGCAGAGCATAATATATGACCTAAGCCCTAGAAAGACAAGACCTGAACTGTGCAGAAATTGTTATGGGCGTGCCAAGAAACAATTCCCTCTGGTTTGGTGATGGGAACTCTCTGGGCATGTAAGTTTTAAGGTGGTACTTTTATGTGCTGTATTTGGAACATCTGTTGCATCACCAGTTGATTTAAAAAAAATATATTAAGTTCAAGAGTGTTGTGAGCTGATGGCAAGCTGAAGGTTATTGGCCTAGTCTTTGATGGACATGGTTGCTGTTGTGGGTTGTTTTGGGTGGCAGGCACCATGGCTGTTCAGTCCTCTTTTCATATTTTGGAATTCATGATGCGTGTGGGCTGAGCTGTGTTGGCAGCTCAAATACTTTTTTTGCTGGTGGCAACCCTGATGAAAAATTTTGAAGTAGAGGTGGGTGTGTGTTGCTTGCTTTTGCACACATGGTTAACACATTGGAGTTTTCAGAGAACAACGTTGTCCAAAGCAAAAAGAGTATATACTACCTATCATGAAGATAATAGTACCTGTGATGTGGTGCGGAGCGCAACTTCTTCTCACTCATGCCCTGCGATAGAACATGGGGCAATAGTCACAAGCTGGAGCACAAGAAGTTCCACCTCAACATGAGGAAGAACTTCTTTACTCTAAGGGTTCCAGAGCACTGGAACAGGCACCCCAGGGAGGTTGTGGAGTCTCCTACCTTGGAGACTTTTAAGACCCATCTGGATGCATTCCTGTGTGACCTGCCCTAGGCTAGATGGTCCTGCTCTGGCAGTGAGGTTGGACTCGATGACCTCTGGAGATCCCTTCCAACCCCTAACATTCTGTGATTATGTGCAGAGCTCTCTGCAGTTTTGTATTTAGCTGTGGGATCCTGGGAAAAAGGCCTGCACTTACAACATTGCCTCACCCAGGTCTGCAGTCACTGGGAGTAATATAACCAGAAACTTGCACTTGTATCATGTTTTGTTTGTATCCTTGTATCTTGGTTAGCTTCTCTTGTTTAATTAGGCTGTAAGGTCTTGCAGGCAAGAAGGTGTCTTTTGCTCAGTGTTTTTAGAGCAAATCAGGGTCCCAGAACAGACTGATGCCCCCAGGTGCTGCTAAAATAGTAATGAATAGATTCATTGGACATCCTTTGCATATGAACCATGTTCTTTAGTCTTGCTTGGCTAGGTAAGACACCATGGTTTCCTGCTTCCTAACTGGATAAACATGCTCAGCTGGCCAGAGTAAATAAATTTCAGATGCAAGTAATATTCAAGAGTCTCTGTTGGGCTCTGTGTTTTTTGTTCTGTTCAACTATGTTCTTTTTAATAGTCACTTCAGCTTAAGAGAGATAATGTAGAAAGAAGGCAGAGGAGGCGTAGCTGAGCTGGTAAAACAGGCTTTCGTACGGAAAGCAGGCCTTTCTTATCTAGTAAATAGGACTAAAAATCTTGATTCTCTGATACCCTGTATCTTGTGACAGTGGTAATACTAAAGCAAATACCTTTTTCTAAGTTGATAATTTTTACTATCAACTCTGCATTCAGGCAAATACCAATCAAAGAGCCAAGCAAAAATCATCCTAAAAGGACATTCATAAGAGAAAACAATGAGTGAAATGGCAAGATAAAGGGGCAAAATATGTTCACCTACATGGCTCTTTCCTATCCTAGCTGAAAGATTAGCTTTCATAATCATGTTATTTAATGATCTTACTTAATATGCAACATTTCTAACCCATGCTTAGGTACACGTTGCAGCTCCCCACACATTATTTTGACCCATGATGTAAGCATTGCAAGAAATGAGAATTGTGTGTAGCACAACACACACAACTCTTGCTCTACAATTACATAATTGAAAACACATCTATAGATATTTGTTGTGCCAGTAACTAATTAATTTACTTAACCTTCTTAAAGCATGTGGACAGACACCTTCAAAAAGCCTGAAAATTAGAGAGAGTTCTGGCAGAAAAGCAACCAACAATTTCACAGTTCATCTTGGTTTTTTGTTCATGAAATGAAGAGGGCCTGGGAAAAATCTCCTGGGTTGCAATTAGAGCTGTGTCACAAAAGTGACATGAGTACAGGAAATAGTTGCCTTATAACCATTAGCTGGGGTCCCAGCTGACTTCAGTGATGTTCGCTGCAGTTAAATTATGCGTGTGTACCAGGAGCAGCAGAGGAATGTTCCCAAAATGAGCACTCCACTCAGCAATGGATTTCTCTGCCCCATTTAGGCTTTCTGTGAAGAGGATGCTCTGAGAACTAGATGATTTTATAGAGGCTCCTTTACCACTGCCTTACTCTTTCCACAGAAAAGTATCTAAAATGAGGGATACTTCTATTGTTTTTGTCAAAGAGAAATATTAAATATTTACATCCCTTTCCAGTTAATTAGGTAATTATATTGTCTTATGTCAAAAGATCTTCAAGTGATTAAACTGTTGAAAGTGGCAACCTCAATTCTAGGAAGCCTCCAGGGACCACATTATAACCACAATACTAATAAATAATTGTTATCATCATAATAATAGAAAACACAGAAGCATGTTACTTTTGAGTTGTCCTAATGACTGCATAGCTTAATAAGAAGAATACCATTGCTAGTAGATAAGAAACACTTGGCACTTTACTAGGTTAAATTTAAATTACTCTTTTAAAAAAGGTTTTGTAAACAACTCAGTTCTGTTCTCAGGTATGACAATTTTGCATGCTTTCCATGAAGAAAATTAATTATTTATGAATCAAGATGTGAGAAGTCACACAGGCTAAAGGAGGAAGAACACTTTAAATAAAAAATCACAAATGATCCATGTGCCAAAATCTGTCAGACTTGATAGCAGCAAACAAATCAGTGATGTGCAGTTTTCATAATAACTTCATAGTTCATTGTTAATTCTAAAGGGAAAGTAAGCACATATAAGACAATTTAATAAAACAGGATTGCTATCTGTAAAAATTAGAACATATGCATGTGCATACCTGTGCCTGCTTTGTTTTTCTTTGTAATTTAAGATGTTAAATCAACTCATTATTATCAAATGACTATCTAAAATCAAAAGTTATTTTCTTTTATTTACCATTATTTTGTATTTTATTAGTGTTATATCTGAACCCAAAAGTCTCATTTAAAAAATTTTGCTAATGCATGGGATAAAATAATCCAAGAATCTTAAAGGACAGCTTGATGAAGCATATGGGGCAAATGTAAAGCCAACATCACTAGTATCTATTTTGTAAAAGCCTTCAATACAAGTTTCACTTAAGGATTGTGTAAGTGCCAAGCTGGCTATTGACAATCATGTATGATAGTCCTTTCATTTCTAAATTTTGTAGGTTTTGGTTTGGGTTTTTATTTGTTTGTTTGTTTGCTTTCCCACAACTTCAGTTTCTCTATTTGGTAGTATGAACTCATCGACCTGCCAACATCCTTTAGAGAAAGAGGAACTGAGTGAGCAAGGAAGAAAACCTGTAGGACTCTCCTATCACGCTGAAATTCATCCACTCCTGTATCTCTGTCTATAATGATATAAAGAAGTTTTAATTAACGGTTGTGTAACTGACAGCAAAATAGCGGATCTTTGGAAAGTTCTCCTGTAACTCTGAACTTGATTTCACATCACTACTTTTATTTCAAAGTATCCCAGACTTCCAGTTGGGAAAGACGACAGAGCAAAAATGGTATCTTGTCAGACACCTCACTTGGTATCTGTGAAGGTACTTCATAAGCAGTTTCGTATTTGATTTTCATTAAAAAAAAAAAAAAATTAAAAAAAAAAGTTTTAATGGAGTTGGTTGTATGGTAGAGAAAAGGAAGCTAATGGTGTGTGGGCAGAATGGAAAATGTAGGTGATATAGTAGGAATTGGAGAAAATGGCAGGTCTGTCATTTCTTCAAACATACACACAGAAACACTGCACTTCATCAGTACTCCATAATTATGGAGGGATTTTGTAACACAAAAATAAACCCTTTAATTATATGTAGTGCTGGCTGCAGATTATGATAGGGATTTAGCTGGGGATGGATTAAAGAGGTCTGAACATATTTTTTCGTTCAGGCCCTGGTGTTTTTTCCCTGCCAAACCATTACGAGAAAGCAAGAGGCACCCATGGACAAGGACACTCTCAGCATTCATCTTCAGAGTTGGGCAGAGACCAGCTCTGCATCACCCTTCTCCCCTCCCCTCCAAATGTCCTCCTCACACAACTTCTGCAGATGAGAGTGCAGCTTGCCTTGGGCTCCTTAACAAAAGCCTTGTCCATATGTGCTCAGGCCAGGACAGCACTAAGCACAGGAATAAATGTTGGCTGTTGCTGAATCCCTGCTCTTGGTCCTCTGCCTCTGCTGCAGGTGGAAGATCTGAAGACTGAAAAAAATCAAAGGCCTGTACTAGCAGGAGTTTGGAAAGCTGCTGGGTATCCAAAAATGCAGTGGGTAATTGGTTCTGCTGAGCTTGCAGGACAATTTAAGGAGCAGAGAAGGGCATAAATACATTTTTCAGGATTCAGTTCAAGTTGGGACTGATTTTACCTCTTCTATTTTTAGACCAGAATGATGTAGTCGATTTCAGTGTGCAAGCACAGGCTAACTGATGAGTTTAGTAACCAAGCTTATTTAGATATTCTCTTCATCTGGAGATATACTTACAACTGCAGAGGGCAGAGGAAAGGAAAACAGTCTTTTCCCACCATGTGTGATGCCATAGGAGGATTGCACACAGGACAGATCAATTCAGATCCCCTGTTAAACTCCTGTGAGTCAGGATAAGACCACACACAGTTTTGTTCCTGCCATGAAGGTCCCTTGAGCTGCTGTGCTCCCCTTGGGGCTGAGTTGTCTGACAAGGAACACCTCAGCCCAGAGCATGTCTGCGAGGAGCTGTGCAAGGTTTGTGCAATGCTCAACAGGTCTTATAAAGGCCTATTTCAAGACAGCAACGACGATGTTAATAAAGACTGGTCAGCCTTTATTAATTGATGGTGTAACTTAATTAAATTCACTGCAATTGCAACATTAGTTTTGACTTCTTTTGCCAAAGGGGTGGTCTAGAGATGAACCGCAGTCACCAGAGGGAGAAGACAGCCAAATGGAACGTTCAGGTTTGCATCGACTTAACAAGCAAGGTTAAACCCTGCTTTGCACATTGATCAAATAGGCTGGCCAGACACAGTTTATACCTTCATCTCTGTGAGGCAGCCTAGTTTTAGTGAAGGTGAGACAGATTTCCACCCAGGTAAGCTGATAAATCCAGAAAATCTAACTGCAGCCTGGCGTACGTAGTGCAGCAGCCTCGGCACTGACATAGTTTAGAAATACAATATTATTTTATACTGCTTTGCCTAATTTCATATGGAAATTGAAAGGGATGTGGAAGGACTGTGAATATCGTTGTATTTATATGTCTGTACAGTGGCCTCTGCCTGAAGGCTTTTGCTGCCATAGTAATTCCAGTTAAAAAGAAATCAAATCTCTAATCAAAATAGTTGGACCAGTAAAATATGAGAAGTGCAAAGCAGGCCTGTGTGGGTGCGCCTGTCCCTGTAGTCAATGCCAGTAAGATGGGAAGGGTCGGTGCTATTTTAAACACAACCATTAGTTACTTTTCCTGCAGCACCCCTGCTTGTATGTCTAGCCTGCTGCACACTTAGCTCCAAAATGGGTAGTTAAGAAGCTGACAGATTTTGGGTGTGTTTGAACTTTCATAACCCCCTCAATCTGTTGTGCTGCAATCTTTGCAACAGCAAAAGACTTCCTCCCTGAGATCTGAAGAAATAAGTTCTCATTGTTTTTTCTAGAGTTAAGGATGAGAAAACACTTTTCAATCTTGCTTTTCCCTTTTTCTGACTGACCTTTGTGGATACCTGCAAGTCACTAGACTAGTTAATCTTTTTTTAATTCTTGCTCATTATTTTTCCTTAGTTCTCTCACACTGTCTTTGGGTTCTTATCTTCACTAGATTTGTCAGTCTTCTCTGCTGATTCGTCTCCATTTCAGTGCCTGGTTTTGCTTCCTACCCTCCTTCCTACATTAGAGTTCTTTCAGATCTGTCCATTCCCAGGGCTCAGGATGGAGATTTATCCTTTGGACTCTCACCTCACTCTCACTCTGCGGGATGATGTGACAGTGCACAGAAGTCATAACATTTTCAATGCTTTCACATTCTGGGATGACTTCAGGTATGTTTTCTTCCCCCACTACCCACTTTTGACTTCCTTACACTGTTTTTATGAAGCAGTTCTGGCAGTGGATTGCTGCGGTAGGAGGAAAAGCCAGGCTGGTTCTCAGTCTCCCGCCACCCTTCTGGGACACCAAGCTTCTGCAAACCCTGCCTGACTCAGTTGCTGCCTCACTTCAGCCCATGCTTCTTGACAATAGCAATGAGAAATTGGTATTCTTTCCATCCAAAGTATCTCCACGAGCTTTCCATATATGAATGAAGCTTTAAAGCACTTCTCTGGGATGAGCTGGTATATAGGAAGTGCCCATGGCCATACAATGAATAACTAGGAAGAACAGATGAAGAACTAAGTCACTGATTAGACCTTTTTTCTACTCTTCTTAAGTCCTTCCTGAGTGACCACATACAAGTCACAACTGTTTGGTGGCTGAGTTTCCAATTCTTTAACAATGAAGTAATAATCCCTGCTTTCTAAGAATGCTATGAGGCTTAATTGTTCAACTGTTGTGCACTGTTTTGGGATCATCACTCAAAATGGTCACAAGTAACAGAAACAGTAAAAGTCCTCTTCTAGTCCTCTGTCCTCTTCTAGTTTAGTTGTCATCATGAAGAACATCCTAAGAGGTTCACTAGCCTTGCTTCTGGTGATACACTTGTAATACCCACATCTCATGGTGAAAAAAGCAGAAAAAAATTGTCTCCTGTGTCAGTGTGTGTCTCTAGGAGGCTTGTATGTTCTAACATCTTCCATACACAATATATGTTGTGCCATTATTAAAATACAAGAACTGCGAGAAGTGTTCCCTGACAGCAAAACTGGAATTCTTCAGCCTGCATTTGTAGCAGGGGAACAAGTGGCCTGCTATAGAGAAATGCTGAGCAATTACCAGCTCCAGTCTGTGGTAGGATGGAGCTAAAGTTTCTAAATTTATTTGAATGAGGATTTTGTGTGTGATTTGTCTATCTGAATTCAGAAGAATGACTATTATGCCTTGTCCTAGGGTGGCTAATGAGCCTTTTCTCCACTGTATGTAGCTCTTGTCAGCAAGAACTGTAGCAGTATTTTGGTACCAACAGGGAAATAACTGCCAGTGCTTAGCAGTATTTCTGAAGTGAAGTGGAAAGGAGAAAGCCTTTCTATTTTGTTCCTCTACTCCTTTTGGGAGGGAACTTACAGCAGTTCACTGTGGCTTAGTCAGTAAATCCCCAGCTGGGATTTGAAACTCATGACATCAGAGAACAAAGCATCTTTGCTGTGTTAATGTAGGCAGCAATGATGTGTCATCAGCTACCACACACATGTTAGTGTATCATGAGGGTTCAATGCTGTTTTGGTGACAAGGAGCAACCTTATACTTTGGTACTATGTAAACACTAAGTCTATTCACAACCTCTCTCCTTGTGCAATAGTTCTCACATACAAAGTAGCAACGTGCAAAAATCATTCTGCTGATGAATCACTTTGATCAGAGCACTTTGTTAGTGTTCCTTATTTTTAAGTTGTTATAAAAGAAGCTTCTTTTGTATGAGAGTCACAGGTTAAGGAAGAAAAAACATTTTCTGTATAAAGTGGTAACAGGAACTCATTCATTCAGTGGGGTTCCTAGAAAGCAGAGGGTATGGGGTAGCACCTAGAATACTCATTTATGCTATAGGTATTTTTTAAATGTCAGACAAATAGAACAGGAACACAGAAATTGCTGCACAAGCTCATGTCACTAGTAAGCTTAGCTCTGTTTTCCTTTCTTAAAGAGTGCCCGGCTGCCACAAACTAAAAAATAATGGCCTTCAGTTAACAGCACCACAAACCCCAGCCATTGCTCAGTACCGCTACATGCTAAATGCTGAAATGTGTGTAAAGTTTTCATACAAGATTACCTCGTGCCAGCTGCTCCACAGGAACTCTGTGTCTGCACAGACTTGTCCAGTGCAGCTTCCAGCTGCGAGGTGAGGTCTCACTCCCTCTTGCAACAGGGAGGAAACATCTGCATGCAGCTCCCGTGCTGTGGTGGATGCTGGTGGGAAAACCTCTGCCCTCTGCAGAGCTCCTGACTCTCAGAGCTGCTGACTACCATCTACGTGGAAAACATAACTGTGCTATGCCTAGGTGTGGGTACCCTGCCTGGAGGTTACCTGCCAGGCACCCCTGGTACCATCACCTGCAACCAACCACCCATATTCAGTTTCCACACTACCCCAGTTGCATAGGGGTAGTGCCCTGCCTTGGGTTCAACCATGGGGGGCTAAAGCCATGTGTGCTGGGCCTCAAGTGACCAGCTACTGCTTACAGTTATTTCTGCTCTCCATGAAAATATGTTCACAATTTTTTTTGAAGGTGAATATGTTGGCCTATTTTCATAGCCTAGCTTACATATGGTTTATATTTCCTCTGCTATTGCTTCACGTGAGTTATCTCATTTCTGCTCCCCTTCTCTATCTCCCTGTTGCCTTTGATAATTTAAAACAGATTGTAGTTGAAGACTGATTTATACCCTTCTAAAAGTCTTCTTAGATTTTTATTACAACTCAGAGCCTTCTTGTTATTACCCCAGCTCTCTGGGAATATAATTAACTACTTAAGGGATTTTAAGAAGTCATGTCATAGTCATTGTTCCAAGGGGCTTCAGCTTTACAATAGCAATTTTGAGGGTAAATATGATCTAACTAACTGGAAGGATTTAAATAAACTAGTTATTGAATCATAGCAGGAAGGAATCATCTTCTTCAAAGGTTTAAAATGAGACACAGGAAGAGAAGACAAACACAAAAAACCTGTTAGAATATTAGCTATTAATCCATCTGGGAAATATCTCATACTAAAGGTGAGGAAGTCAATCTGTCTATCCTTTTCAGAAACATTATTATAGCATATAACAACATATGAAGGCAAACCTCACCTTTAAATAAAATAAAACCCAAAGTTAATTTTCTGCTTCATCCCAAACTATTTCCATTTCATCCTCTTTCCTTGAATACTTTTTCCTTGAGTACTTCACTGTTTCAGTGAACAGCACAAAGACCATAAAATTTGGGGGCTGCAGTGTTACATATTATTAACTTTAAATGACTCATTGCCCTGAAACAAATGAACATAAATAAATAATATTAAAAGAAAACAATATTCAAACCATTGCAATAAAGGGTGGAGGAGATATTTCTTGGGAATGAATTTGCAATTGGCCTAAGAAGCAAAGGTTATTCTGTTCTAGCTGGTTTTGTCTGGTTTGTTTTTAAACAATAAATCTCATACCAGTTTCTGCCAGGGAGAGGAAGGAGGGAGAGAGAGATGGAAAGGACATTAAGAGAGGTGCAGGTCAGTCTGTGAGGTAGTCTGCTGAGTGACACCTGAGTGATACAGCAAAACATCTAGTCTAAGAGTCTAATTAGAGTGGTATTGTGTAAATTAGGAGCAGTAATTTTCTTTTAAATTTTATGTGTGAAATTAAACAAAGAATTTATGGTAGCATTTCTTATACTATTGTTAATTTTTTTCACTCTTCTAAAACATAATTTGCCTATGCTTTTGCACTGAAGTATTTGAACATGTACATTCACTTTTTTCATTAAGAATCAATGCCAGATGTAGTGCTGTGACATTGTTACCTGAAACCCTAGGACTGCGTTATTAAGAACTATAGTGCTCTGAGCCATTACTCTAGGGGCTGCAGAGAAATCTGTACTAAGCCTTATTGTGGGAAATCAAGGACTTAACAGTTTCTGGAAAACAGGAACAAATAAAACTGTACCAGCGCTGTTACTCAGCAGTGACAAAGAATACCATACTTAGTAGAAAGTGCTTGGATATCTCGCTGTGGCAGTAAATATTAGACATGAAAATTCATTCTTGAGAAGGAAAAGGGTTTTGCAGTTGAATTTTTGGGATAAATCTGAAAAAGAGCCTCTAATTAAAAGCTGTATGTAGTAGAACAAAATGTCAACATTTCAACATAATGATACAATCCTGTTGGCACTTGACATAATACCGTAGTGACAATCATGAGGGAAAGGATGAAAGCGCAGTGTACAGATGCCATATGTAAATCTAAAACCTTTTGTGCTCAAGTTCCTACCTGCTGCTTTGAAACTGTGCTAACATACCATAGATATGGTTTACAACCAAAACATTTAGTTTTATTTTTTAAAATAATGCTAAAGACTACAAAAATCTATTTGCAGAGACTAAAAAGCATATAATTTATTTTGTGTCCTATACAACATAGGTTTCACATTATACAGGAATTCATTCAGGATTTTCAAAATGACACAGTCATCAGAGTGTTTTTGTGGTGTCTTCTCTAATGGTAGAATGATAATCTATTCAGTGGTTAGAAATAGTCCCAGAGAAACTATTATAGTGGAATAATGTACTGGAAAAGAAGTAATCAGAGCCCATAGAACTGGGAAGAAGCCTTCAAACAAAAGTGTTTTAACAGTGATTGTTCCCAGCAGAACTGTGAATCCTGCCTGGCCATAACTTCTTGAGGAGAACTCTGAGAGTCACTGACATTCATAAACTTGGCTGGCAGCTGAACAGCAGGTTTCTGTACACCTGAGGGAACTTAAGAAGCAGAAACTGCACAAAATCACCCAGAGGGAAATTTATGGATGAATTGCAAGCAGTGATAGCTTACTGGTTCAGAGGAGTCTGTATATCCAGGTACGTGCCAAACCCAGACACAGTGGAGGGCACTGCTGTGGCTCAGCCTTGCTTGCTTCAGCAACAGTAAGGACCATCAAAACACATTTGTTTGGGGGAAAAAAAAAAAAAAAAAAGAAAAAACCTTTTCCATAACTGAACATAGTTTTCATGTGACTTGGCCTCCTCCAATGGCTGCACATTAAAGCACTGACTTGTCTTAAATTTTGTGTAAGCCACAGGCTGAGGAGTACAATTGTTTCATTAGCAGTAAGTGACACAAGAGACAATGTTGTGAGACCACAATCACCACTGAACATGCTGAGAGGCCAATATCTCATGCGGAGATCCTGGTGTTGGTAAGGTAATAAACTGTTCCCATCTTGCACTCCTGAACAGCGTGGGGTGCTGGCGAATAGGCCTTTCCTGAAATCCACAATTACTTTTCCAGTTCTGCTTAGTAAACTACATCTGCCCAGAAAAATCCACAGTGAATTAATCAAAGCGTCAGAAAACTGTAGACTGGGCTATAGATGGCATCAAACCTGCAAAGAGCTAAATCTCCTTGTCCAACTGATGTCAGCAGCAACAAATAACAAGCAGTGGTTTTTAAGAAGTTGCCTAGTGTTGCCCAGGATTGCCTCTAGCCCAGTGGAAGGGATATGGAAGATTTTTGAGAAACCAGAAAGTTGCCCAGAATGAATATTTTTCTACAGAGCTTCTCAATTCTGAAGATTTTAGAATTTTGCTTTGAAGGTCTCAAAATACACCAATGTAATGACAGCTTAATGGATTTTTAGAATAAAACTTTCAGAGTTTCCACTCTACAGGATTAAAAGAGTACAGTTTATGTGTGTGTAGGTAAATAAATATTTTATAAGGGAACATCTAGGAACTGACATGGCCTCATTTCTCACTGTCTCAGAGGGCAATGACACGTGAATTCCTAGAAAAGCAAGCAGGAAAAAATGTGTCAGATTTGAATTTGGCTTACATCCTCCACATAACACAGTGCAGATCAGTATTTTGCTTAAAAACCGTACAAAGTTGTTGAGATAAGAGGCAAATCAGGCATTGATGATGCAGAGTGAAAGAAAAGCCCTGAGAAGCCAAGTTCAGGTCAGTACCTAGTGCTGAACTCCTTTACAACCACTAGAGGCAGGCATGAGTTTTCCAAGGTTAAAAAAAAAAAAAAAAATCAAACCAAAACCAACCCACCCTTATATACATAAAAGAGCACAGGAATTTTCCATGGGGGTGGGGAACAACAATAGAAAAGTGATGACCTTGGGATGGTGCCTAGAGACTGAACAGCTTGGCTATTGTATGGAAACAGCTGACTGCTGCACAGGAAGCAATCACTGCTGATTAGAGACTCCAAACCCCTGCCTCTATTTTTTTCTGTCCCTTTTTTTGTACATAATGCAAAGCTCCAGAGGCCTCTTCAGACTCACAGTTTCACCCCCTTGCCTGCTGCGCCCGGGTGCATGCGTCACGGGCGGCGGGCAGGGAGCAGGCAGCGCAGGCAGAGACCTGGAGGGGCCGTTCTGTTCCTGCACTGCAGATCCCAAGGGACATGGGACTCCAGGGCACAGGGTCAGCCTAGAGGGCACTTCTGAGGTGAGATTCACAGCTGTCCAGCAGTGAACTTGGGATCCGGCCTTCTGTTTCTCATTGACTTTCTGAGCTTGTTCCCAGGTATCCCAGTCTAAGAAGGAATTTTTATTTTTAGTGCTTTTAATGTTGATTCCCCCTCCAGCCTTTTTTGTAACAGTCAGGTTTTATCGATGAATTAGATGCTAAATGAATGCTAGATGGAACATCTATTGTCAATCTGAGGATGAGCTCCTTAACAAAAGCACAATGTTTTGTAAAGCCCAGCCTTTACTGACTTAGGAATAGGGATGCGAGGAGCGCAATGAAGCAGCACAAAACCAGTCTCCTGGAGAGTCACAAAAATTGTAAGTTTAATTGCACACCATCAGTTTTGTTAAACTGATATACGCTGAATGCATGGAGGCAAAAAGAGAACCACAGTCTCTGCAGCCAGCTGGGAGGAAGTAGATTCTTGTAGTATTAGGTGGAAAAACCAGGTCGTTCCAAAGATGCAGGGAGCCCTGGGTGGAGGTGAAAGTGGAAGGATAGAAAGGGGCAGCAGTTTTTGAAGACTGAGAAGGCGGCATTGAATTACTGAAGTTCCTTCCCTCACTTTCTTCCAGTGCAGCAATCATGGAAGAAAAGGAGGAGGGGACAGCAGACCTGCAGAGTTGAGTGGCTGGAAATGCTGCCCAGGAGAGCAAGCCTTGCTCCATTAAGCTGCCTCAGCCACTAATGCTTCCTGGGAGCTTGGCCCAGTGCTGCCGTGCTCCACAACACCTCCAGGGTGCTTTGGCTCAGGCCTCAAGGAGGAATGCAAGTATCATGGAGTATTTAAGTACCTACAGGCTTAACCAACAGCAAAGCTGAGGGTTTTTTTTCAGATTTTAATGTTAGATTTGTATATCTGTGGAGGCAGTTAGAGACTTAACCTGCTTTGAGTTTACAGTATTTAGACTGTAGTCATGCTGTCATACTTTATCTAGTGACACCCACGTTTGGTATTATGCTGCTTACTCATCACCTGCCTGACACAGGGTAACCAAGAGATGCTGTGACTACCGTGTCCCATTGCAGTACTCTACAGATCTTCTGCTCCCTGACAGTTTCAGACAGTGTAGCCAATTCCTAAAGATGCAGCACTGTGCTAAGCAGTTGAGATCCATGTCAATGAAATATGGTACTTAGTCACTGCATTTTACATGAAGTGATTCAGACTGATATTAGCTAAAGGAAAGAAGAAACCAAGGGATGATAGTCCCTGTCTGATAGGAGTTTTCTTAAGGTACCTTTTTACTGAAATTGTAGGTAGTTCTCTATGGAAATAAAGAAAGAATGCTAGTGGTACCAGAGGTCATGATATCATGTTCACTCTTTCACTGCTCTGATACTTTAGACCATTGGTTAATAAGCTCATCGCATTTGTGATGATTGTATGATTTAATTTCCACCATGCTTTAAAATATCACATTAAGTGAAAGCAAGTAGTAGCAGCTGTTGTGTCCTGGCAAACTTGTGGGAGGATGGCTAAAGGTGGAATTGCATAAATAACAACGAGACAACTGATTTAAGAGGTTATATTCCTCCATTGTCTCCTTTTAAATCACAGCCAGGACATTTTGCCTTACTCTGCTGCACCTCCCTGTTTCAGGTACACTCTTAAGTGCCAGTGTAAATCTTTCAGGCACTCATTTCTCCTAGAAGAATGGATTTGGGATTTAGGCAGATGTCCCTTTAAAGATGCACTGAGAATAATGAAAAATACAGCGAGTCTCTGTACAGTCAGGAATCAAGGGAATTACTGTATTAAGTATCTCTGAGATCTTCAGCCTTCCAATACAGAGACCTTTCTTTCAACACAGTGAATCTGAGAAGCCCTAGAAAAGGGTTACACATATTTGGCAGTGACATGGCTGCTCTCTAAGCAGTGGTTATATTAAAGATATGTATTACGTTGAAAAGACATAGTCATACTAAGACACTGTTTACCACTCAACTCCCTTGACTTCTGCAATGTGGGAACAATAGTTTTCAGCAGTACCTAACTTCTAAAATGATGCCTTAATCTCAGGATCTTGGCAAATTAAAGGTTTGCTTTCTATTATATTCTGTGTATCACAACATCAATACCATTTGTAGTATGACTGCTCTTCAAGTGAAAGATGCTGAGGCTAGAATTTATTTCACCTAGCTTCAATTGTCTAAAAGTTAAGTGAAGAGCCTTAGCCTAAACCAGGATCCCTCTTCAGTCAACTCAGATCAAGAGGAAAATTCAGCCTGTCCCAGTTCAGGTCTATCAATTCACCCTGAACCTCCATGTGTGGGGCACTAAGGTTCCTGATGGTTCCCAAATATCAGCCATGGAAATAAAACTGTGTTGAATAGATGTCACAGGACAGATGACCCTATACATAAGTCTAGCTGGTAGCAGTCATTGTGCTTGTTTGTTCCTCAGATGCCCAGCTATTTAAGATGACTGTTGTGCTGAAGCTTTAAAGCTGCTCTTACGTTAGGTAGTTTATACAAGTTCTTGAATGAACTTATGCAGCTTTACACACAGCAAAACCTTAATTTGACTGAAGTCTTTGCGCACCATTGTGTTTGTCAGCATTATTATCAAAATTCTCACAGCCGTGTTCTTTCCTAGCATTTCATCAAAAATTTCCATTGGTCATTGGTCTGACTTGCTTTCCCCTTGCTACAGTAAATAAACATTTTAATGAATTGACGGTCTCCTGGTTTCTCTAATGTGTGCCCTGCTGCACTTTGTTTAGCATACCCTGACCTGTGTCAATAAAGAAAACAAAAAGATTTCATAACTTTATAAAATATTTAATTTCCCCCTTTTATCAACTTTTTTTCCTTGTTATTTTCTTTAGTGTGATTTTCCTTTCAGTCTGCCTTTGCCCTAAGTTCTGATTCCAGTGGCTTTTCTCCAGCAGTATTATGAGACAGGCAGCCTACCCTCCTGCCTGCCTGCTGTATCCCCTGCCCCAGCTTAGCCTCACCCTGCTGCTCCAAGCCCACCCAGGAAGCCTCACAACATCTGGATCCAGATAAACAAGTGAACAAGAGTGAAAAAAGACAGTCTTCTTCCCTTTCAGACTGGATGGCACCTACCCATTGGCAGCAGAGAGCAAGGATTTTTTTTTTAGAGTGCTTGAATAGTCAAGACAGAGAGGATCCACCAGCAGTATTTCTAGATGTGAAAATTTTAAAAATAGATTTTGTGACCAAAGTGAACTGTGAGGGGATGATGCTATTTTTTAATAAAATAATTTCCTCCTCCCACACAACACACCACTCACCCTTGCATATACTCAATGAATCTTTGGTCTGGTATTTTCATCCCTCACATCTATAAAACTCTCAGGGTGATTAACCAGTGGAGCTATCCCCAGCTACCAAAACCTGCTTTGTGATCCATGAGTTCAGCTCAGGCATAATACTCAGTAATTAGTTTGTGAAAGACAAGATACTTCCAGTTTCTTCTCACCAACCTCATCTCACTGCAGTTAGAGCATTCCTGAGCTACTTGTGGTAGGGATATGACAAATAAGTAGAGCACATGTCTATCTCTTTCCACAGTACCTCATGGCAGAAAAAGGGATTCATGAGAACAGTTACTCTTTAGAAATGACTGCATCTTTCCTTTATACTCCCATATTCAATTACACATTTGCCAACATGGCAGACTCATACAGTACTTATTTTTACTTGAAAGCAGACTCAGTTTAGATGTCTCTTGTGGTTAATTACAAGACTCCATGAACAACCAAAGTCACAGCCTGAAGCAGAAGACCAGTCTGTAGCCATATGACAAGAAAAGTGTTGTTGGGCTGAGCTGCTCTCACCATGTCTAGGTTCATGGCTGAAGTGACTCTGTCTTAGTAAGAACATCCTTCTCAACTCCATTTCTTGTCTCATCCAATCTCTGTCAAGCATGTTGGAACAGTGGCGTGTAGCAGCAGTCTCCTAGAAATTGTAGTTGACTTCCATCTAAGGTGCTGTTTTCCAAAGCTTAAAATGTTTAGTTGTAAGTGTATGTGGCCTTTCCCTGGTGAGCGAAACTCTGAAAAACAGGCAACATGGCTAGATTTGAAATGCTTTTAAACCCTTCTATAATGAGCATGTTATTCACATGGAGAGGGGAGGATAAAGAGGAGGTAATTTGACAAGTCATCCACTTCTGCTAGAGAATACTATTATTGCTCAGGACTACTGTTTTCCTCAGTCCAGAATAATGCCCAACAGCCAGTACAACATGTGCCTGCTTTAAGGTGCTGCCATCCATCCCTCTGGAACAAACAGAGGAAATACATCAGGACGCCTCAGCTGCAGATGGAAAGCACATCACTGATCGGCGCTTACGCCGCAAGATCCCCCAGATGAAAGCAAATTTCAATGAGCATTGTGTTTCAAGACCCGCTTCCTTCAACTCTGGAAAGCTTAAGAAAGAACATCCCACTTGTGTCTACCGACACAAAGGGCCACTGTGGCTTGGGAGATGTTATCAGCCTTCCCGTGCCATGGCAGCAGCCTTCCAGTGGCGTCTCCCAAGAATTACTCATTGTTCCTGGGAAGGCTTGACTCCTCTGGGTGGGATCTCATGGCATCCAGTTCAGATGGAAGTAGGTGGTGCTGGGAGGCCAGCCAGGCTCATGACAAAATCTGCGGCTATGGGGGAGGTACATCAGAGGCCCAAGCTAACCAAGTCCTCAGCAGTCACAGATGTGCATACTGATTCATAAAACACAGCCCTTTTAGTAAATACTGTTTGGAGCAATCCAGTCACTGAATAATGTGAGCCTTGGCCCCTAGACTGATTCTCAGAAACTGAGCTGTCCTTCTCCTTTACTGTTCATGCTCACAGGCACTGTTATTTTCTAAAAACTCTTTCCCATAGTTGGCAACATGGAGCTTGACTCTGTCACAGCCACCTTAAATGAGGAAAGCAGGAGTGATGTGTGCTTTTAAAGACCTTCATTTGAAATCCAGAGGTTTTGGGAGATACAGGTGGCCCTTGAAAGGCTCCAGTCAGGTTCAGTTTGCAGAAGCTTCTTGTAAGATGGACGCGTGCTTGTATTATCCAAACCTTTTGTCTCTAAAATTAGAGCAGAGGTATAAAAAGTAACTTCCCTGGGAGACTTCCTAGAACTGATGCTTTCAGTGCCAACTGACGATACTGGGAACAACCACTTTTCTCACAATGTTTTGGCACTGTGGCTTTCAGACGGCACTTCGAAGCACAAAAAAGGAAAAGGGAAAATGATCTGAACATTTCCAGATTTCAGCAAATCTTTGATTTTTAGACTTGCAGGCTCATGTTTGAACTGATGAATTTATTTGTTCTTTTTTTTTTTTTTTTTAAATTTGTCAGTTCAGCAAGAGATGAACTGCAAAGAAAAAATGTCTGCCAGCAGTGATTTCTGACATACAAACGAAAAAGATTGAAAACATATGTTTTGGAGAAGTATGGGAGAAAGGCAGCAGAGAGAGAAACAGATAGAGCCTTTCCAAAGAGCAAGCATTTAATCTGTCTTCCAAGTAATGGAAATTCCAATTTTAGAAATTGTGCTACAGGCTAATAACATACAACATTGTTGGCTATGGCACATGGAAAAAAATAAGAGAAAAAAGCTTTTGTAATTCTGTCCCTCTCACCAGAGGAATGACGTGAAGCCAGTCAAGCATATCAGGGAGAAATGATAATTTTCCACAGATACCGTTTAAAAGCGTTCAGCTAATATTGGTCATGCATAATAATGTTTTGTGCCTGTGCCATAGAGGTTTATCATATCATTTGGTAAAGCAGGAGCTTTTGAGTTTTCCATTAACAGCAACCCTGCAAGCTTCAGTTAGCATCCCAGCAATCAGCATGTAGGGACCCTGGTGAACTAAGGACAGCTGTTCATTGCATAGTTCTCCTAAAATAACATTGTTATTTTGTGTAGCGTATGCCACAATTCCATGGCAACTCAGCCAGGGAGGATGGTGACTGAATGGTGACAGTGATGCTGAGTTATCTCCCGATAGCCTCACTTGTCCCATTTCTGAACAAAGTATCACACTAGTCAGCTGCTGATGGCATGTTGCCACCAGCCTCCAGCAGACAGAAGGAGTGAGAAGATTTGAAAGAGCTGCTGACAAACAAGGCCAAATGTATGCCTGGACTTTTTAGTTTAGTGGTTACCTTAAAAGTGACCTTGGCCTATGGTTATGTTTAAACCACTTTCTGAAGGATGCTGTTTCTGGGGAGGCAGGGGAGATAACTTGTGACACAGTAAGCAGTGCAGATATATCCCGTGTGGTTCCTGGAGCATGCCATATAACTCATGGAGAAAGAATGATACAGTTAGCTACCATGATGGCAGTGGGATGTCCTGGGTGAGTAAAAAGGAAATCATTACAAACACATGGCACAGAGAAATTCAAGGCATCCCTGCATGAATTCCCCCTTTCACTTACAGGCCTGAATGGAAAATATTTGGCAAGCTTAACAGGAGAGAAAAGAATAAATCCGTAACTGTTTTTCCGTGTCACAGACCAGTTTGTTGTGGGTAATTTCTAGTGCATGTCAGGGAAGCCCAAAAAGTGCCAAAGAGCTTTGTTTCCTTTAGCCATGGTAGGTCAGTTCAATAGTTAGGGATCTAGCAGGGCTCGAGGCTGCTCTGGGTGTGCCCACTAGTGTTTGGGCACACCTTGAGATAGTCATAAAAGTCCAACAACATACAACAGTGAAAACTCCTGTGGCTGGAAAAGCTATCCTTCCTTGCAGTAGTCAAGGTGGACTGTAACTACTAGTCACACAGTTGCCCAAAATTCCTAAGTTATCCTATAATCCACTATAAAGCTGTAGCTGAAAGCAGGATTTATATTTAAAAAAACCTACCAAACTAATCCTTCACTTTTAACCAGGGACAGACTTTTAGATGCATTTGGGTGCCTTTGGAAGTAGAGAAATACTTTGTATTGACTAGAAAAAAATGGCAAGGGACAAAAACCGTGCAAAGCTTAAAATGTCACTGTACTTAGTATCATGGCTGCTAATTTATAGCAGTCTAGCAGGAAGACATCCCTGAACTGAGCTCTGTGGTGGCCAAGGGAAGAGAATGTGCAAGAACAAATTGCTTCCCTCACCTATGTCACTACAAAGCCATTTCTGAGCATCTCCAAAGATGGAGACTCCCTTTTTATAAGGAAACACATGAAAAAAGACAAGGGGTAATGGGTAAAAGTAACTCCTGGGAAGAATCCAATTGGACACAACACAAAAATTTTTCACAACGAGAACAATCGGCCATTGGAATAGTCTTCCCGGGGAATTGGTGGATTCCCCAACACTGAACATTTTAAGATTCAGCTGGAATGGTTGCTGGGCCATCTTGATCCTTGAGGTCCTTTCCAACATGCTATTCTATGACTCTATGTTTCAATGATCTCCCACTGTAAAGGGGAATTCACTGCTCACTTCTACAGGGGGTAGCAGGCTGGAGCCTTTGAGGCTTATGAGATTGCATTTAAGTGCCCCAAAATAGAGGACAGATAGATAGAAATTAAATATCTGAACTTTGCACACCTGGAAGTGCCTAACTCCCAATGATTTGTGAGCTGCAGGCTGATGTGCCTTGGAGTTTCCTTGTCAATGTCTATCTACACATTTAGGCATCAAACTTCATTGACATCTCTATCTGACAATTATCAACCTTAGCCCTGGTGCCAATGATACTAAAGCAAACAGGAATTAAAAAAAAAAAAAAGAAAAAAAAGCTTGGAAGGAGCTTCAGGATGGGGTCTACCCAGTCAACCACAGTAGCAAGCCCTTCTTTTTCTGGAAAAACATGATCATGATCATGGAAGCCTCCTGGAAAGATTACCAGGAGATATTAGGTGGTCACTTTGGACCTACAGATACTGAGGGAGTAACAGCAAATAGCGAAGAGCTCCTTTAGGAGCAGTACAACTTTTTAATCAGATGGTGATAAATATGGCTAGCTTCTGGCCCAGGCTCAGCTGGAGAGAGCTGCCAGGGAAAGCGAGCTGCTGAGAGAAAATTTATGTACTTTTGTCACTGTTCCCAGTCAGCAAGTTGAAAGTGACTTCAAGGCAGTTCCAGACTAGGAAGTGCACAGCACTGACAATTGAAAGAGACAGACATGGCAGAAGTCCTTAGCAAAATTGGGAAACAAATGCTAAAAACTACTTGCTAAATGAGCATGATGGATATCATTTTCTTGGTTCTTTTTCTTCCCCATTTGAAGCCATACTGATGACGTGGATACTTCTTAGAGATTACTCATGCAGCATTTCTGGTGATAAATTTAAGAACAAATAATAAATAAAATTTGGAGAGTCTTTTAACTGATTGCTTACTTCTTTCCTGGTTGTTGTATTTGTTTTGGAGATGCATGTTTCCACAGACACAGGAGCTGTGATGCTGCATGAGTTGTCCTTCCCTAGCTGCACCTGGATACATGACCAGTTGACATCTGCTGCTAAGGTTTTTTTTATTCTGCCTGAGCATTGAAAACATTTGCAGTCTTAAGGAGATGTATTAGGATAAAGGAATAAACTAAGGTAATGTTTCCTCTCGGTTAATGCTATTAATTTCTGCCTGCGGGCTACTTCTTCACATCATTTCCAGGTAGTTTGTATTGTCAGGAAAAAAAGTATTGAAGAACAGTTTGTTGTTGGTGTTCCCTTAGGACAAAACCAAGTTCAGGAGTGCATGTGTCCAGCTTTTCTACTCTGAAAGAAATCTATTCAGCACAAGAAAGAAAAGGGAACCACTGGCTACTTTTTTCTGCTTCTTAGCTGACATGCCTCAGTTTGCTCTGATCCATGACTCTTGGCAAATGACTCTTTTGAACACACACAATGGAGATGTCAGGATCTGTGAGTACAGATGTGTAGGAGGTCTGGAACATGGTCATTCTTCTCCTCTGATCAGTAAATCTTCCACCAGCTCTATATGCTCAACTTTACTCCCAGATGACTTGGTGTAATCATGACACCATAATTTACCTGGAAGCAAACTGTACACCTTGTCCCATGCTTTCCACATGGACAGTCAAGGATTTCCATGATATTTTTAGGGTATTGTGGTGTTGGAAAGTCCAGTAGTTCCATTCACTACATGAAGCCCAAGGTTAATGTGTACAAGAAAACCCTTTAATGCCAGGTTTTACATCAGTAAAATACTATATATACCTTTGCAGGAAATAAGGCCAGTTCAGCCTGATACTCAAAGGCTTAAAGTCATGAGCAGTGAGAGCAGGAGAGAAATGCTTCACTCCATGTATAGCAACACCTAGCTGGGTAAGGACAGCACATTTTTTCTGTAATTCTATTTGATCACCACGTGCTACTTGTTACTAACTAGGCTGAATACCAGGCAGGATTGACTAATAACTTCACCCAGTGGGCCAAATCTATGTTCTCAGTTATTTTTAGGAATGCAAAGCAGTACAGATACTTACTGGATCAAATTTAGGCTTCGTGTCTTTACCTCAGAAGACCTTCTCAACTTTTTTATTTCTACAATAAAATTATCATAAAGCTCCTATCTTCTTCTTTGATCAGTGTCAACACTTTGGACCTCATCACCTTCTCTTTATGTAACATCAGTTTGTTGCTTGCACAATCCTTTGCACAAATTTCTTTGGTTCCTAGCCAAAAAGGTGCCCTCCATCCATGCAACTCTGTTTCAGTGTTTCTGGAACAGACTGGCTCCATTCCCAGCTTGTTGCAGTTGGCCCTGGGTCTCTTTATGTCTCATGGTCTTCGGCTTTAAGATATAATAATTTAAGTGGGCACAAGCTGGAGTACAGGAAGTTCCATCTGAACATTTTGGAAAACTTCTTTACTGTGAGAGTGACAGAGCAGTGGAACAGGCTGCTCAGGGAGGTTGTGGAGTGTCCTCTGGAGAGATTCAAAACCTGCCAGGATGTGACCCTGTGCAACCTACTTGAGATGAACCTGCTTTAACAGGAGGGTTTGGACTAGATAATCTAAAGGGGTCCCTTCCAACCTCTACCATTCTGTGGTTCTGTGATACTGTGATCCTCTTTTTTGTGGGCTTTTTTTTTATCAAGTCAAAGTGATTGAAATAACGACAGGGTTGCTTTGCAGCCTACCCAGATGGTGGCTTCGTGTCCTGACACTGAGGACATAATTCTATGGCTTGAGGTTAGAGACTGTGAACCTTTGCAAGGGTTAAAGACTACTGGAGGAGTATGTCTGGCAGAGGAGCCAACTCTAGAGCATCCAGAAAAACTTTGGAGAGTAGCCTCCAAACCATAGCGTCCCGTCACTCCGTTTCTCTGCCTAAAAATCTAGATGCAGTGGACCAAACTGGACTGAGGTAACACCTAAGCTATATAGACAATTATATATGTAGTGCTTAGCAGGCCCTCTTCTATTTTACGTGTATCTCTCAGATACCAGTGTGCCAGGGATCTAAAGCTTAAATCAAAGCCTTACAGCAGGAAGGTGTCCAGGCTTATAGTCGCAGTCACATAGCAGAAAAAAGCTCTATAAAATCTGCTCACCTTTAAGGTATACCTCTGTGTGTGAACAAGAAGGTAGACTTTCTCAGAACAACAGTCTGGAGGATAGTCTGGCATACCTCCTTCACATTTTCTTTTGATGTCCACATTGCACTGGAAAGGGGAAATTCAGAAGCTTGAGTGCTCACCTGTGATGGAGGTGTATCAGTGGAGTGTTTAACCAGGGAGATACTCTGCTGGGTCACATATCAGCCAGTGCCAAGCTTCTCCTACAACAGAGAGGCATCAAAAAACTAACTTGAGAGCAGCTTACTACTCCTGCAGTTGTGTTCCCTTTCTGCCTCCTTTGCTCCCTCCCTCATTCCCTCCCTCTCCTTTGCCGCAGCGTTTTCTGCAAAGAGGTGCCAGCTCTAAAGCTCAGACAGACAGATGTATGTAAGTTCTTGCAGCCTGCCTATAATGTGGAGCTTATGTGGAAGCTACAAAAAGATGTGCATTTCTTTCCTTGCCATTTGCTATTACTCATGCCAAGGGCAGTTCATATAAGTCTGGGGACTTGACACACAAAAGTTAGGAGTGTCACGTCACAAACTGAGGTTTCTTTGTCCTTAATCCTGCCTCAGAGATCCAACAGAGTGATACACTGGTTCTGATTTTTGTGTATATCAAGAGCAAATACTCACAGCATCCCTTGAGCCTCCTCCTCTTCCCTAGTCTTCTCCACAGAGACTCTGGGTGTATTAATTCCAGCTGGGCACATAAGCTCAGAAAGCCCCTGTAGAAGAGCAATAGTGAAACAAAAGAGAGATACACTCTTACTCTGCTGCTTTGTTTTGCTCTGGGGAGTGAAGAGACAGCTGGACAGACAGCAGGAAAGACAGGTCATGAAGCTGGCACTTCCTACAAGATGGGAAGCCATAGCACCCTTTACTCAGGGCGGCAGCGGACTACACGCTCCCCTCCTTTGGACTTTTATTGATGCACTTGGTGCCACAGCAGCTCAAAGGCACCACTGCAATGGTCAAGGTACCCTGCTGCAGAAGCAGATGCACAAGCACCTTTGTATTTAGTGTTGGGTGCTGCCATTAAGCAGAAGTTATGAAGGCAATGTGCTGCCAGCCAAAGCACCTGGAGCACTGGGGCCACAATCACTGGTTACCAGAGGCACACATGGTCAAATCATGATTCATGTGGATCGTGAGTGGTGGCCCTACAGCACCTTTACAAGGAGAAAAATGCAGCTGGCAAACACACAAACTACCTAAAATGTGTCTTCATTGCTATGTCACACCTTAAATGTCTAGGAAGGTTAAAAATGTGAAATGTTAAGATGTATGTGAGGAGAGTCTAACTAGATGTTTGTAATGAAATTGGCTTTGGAAGAAGTTACCACTCTGCCTTCTAACATAATTTGTAGGACACATCCTGCATTTACAACTGTTAGTGTAGTTGCTGTTTACATTTCACAAATATGTGGAAGCTCCAGGCTTGGACTGTAATAGTAGGTCGTGTACAAACACAACAAACTTAAGGTTCCAGTTCTTCCAAATATCAATGAATTATGGTCTAAGAGCAAAATAATACATGTGAGAGGAAAATCTGGGTCTTGGCAGGAAATGTTTACATGTACATGTTTACATGTACATCTATTTCTGCATGTATACATTCAATTTCTACTGGGTTAGTTGGAAGGAAAGCGCAAGAGGATCAGCTGTAACTAATTTAGAAGTTAGTTACGCAAGCAGACTGGTGCACCTTGATGGCTTTCCTATTGTCTGCTGCCCTGTAATGACCCTTTGCCATCTGCACATTGCCCCAGGATGGCTCTAACTTTTAGGACTGATAGAGGGTGGCATGATATTATACATCCTAGTCATTCAGAGTCTATTTTGCTCCTTGTGAAGCCATCAGTGAAAAATATCTGCCAGAGGTTTTTTCTCATGGAAGTACAAGATGACATTTTGGCTTCACGTAGCACAACTCATTTTGATTGAAGTGATGCCATCTGTTGCACTATAGTGACTAATGCTATCGATGCAAAGACATTAATAAATACAATTAATACTCAGAAATCTGGAGTTAATTTTCTGTAGCACAACTATTAGACTGTCTTGAGCTCTGGAACCACATGGGACATAGTGTTTCTAAGCTTAGGTTTTTGAATACTCTTCCCCAAGACACAATATGTTAACATTTTAAATAACTAAAAATGTGAAGCTATAGCATGCAAGGAACAAACAGACCAAAATATGGGAAGATCTCAACCTCTCTTACCTTTCTGAAAAAGCAGTGAGTGTGGTGATATAGCAAACAGGGAAAGGTGAATGAAGCTCTAAAAGCCTCTGGGTTTTAAAATTGTTCCAAAAGTTGAGTAGTTGCAAAGCAGATAGACGACTGCTTTGCTCTTGTGGTTTGTGCTGGAAAGTGTATAACTGTCAGTAAGAAGAAATGTCACCTAGTGAAGTGCTGAGATATTTACACACCAGTAAGAATCAGCCACCAAATGGAACAGGCATGGTTTCCAGGGCTATGGGAAGATGAAAACAGCATGGAGAGTTATGCAGGGAAATTACTGCAAATTATTTAATTACAGGATTTATGGAAGATGGTTTTATATAAGGACGCATGTATTAATTTACTTACTGAACTGTGTGTTTCCAAATGGATGAATACTTCTGAAAAAGCAGTCTTGTCTTCATTCCAGTTAAGCAGAGAGTACTGTAACAACTCACATTATTTTTCATGTAAGTTCATCCTGTTCTGGATAAGCCCAAAGGGGTACTTCATTACACAGTAAAAGAATTTTATAAAGATTGTTCAGAATATTAGCGTAGATTTGTTTCAAGATTAAGTGGATTCACTTAAAAAAAAAAAAGATAAATAAAAAAGAAAAAAAAGCAGTTAGCATTATTAAAGGATTTTTTTAGAAAGGTACTTGCTAAAAGATTTCTTGAAGTGAAAGATGCAGGTAATTTCTGAATTATTAGAATCTTTCAAAAGCTCTTTTCCTTTAAAAAATAATTAAAAACAAAACAAAACAAAAAGGAAAAAAAAACACCAACCAAGCCACACATCTAATATATTATATTTGGAAAAGACTATAAAAGTGCATCACTCTCATTTTGTCTTGCCCACTCTGTTTCCATATCAGTTTTGCCTTTTAAAGAGTTGCAAAGGAGCTGGCGAAATCCAAGTGAAGTATTTCACCTCCTACAGAGCAGAAAGCAGACTAGAAATATTCCTGTGACAAATACAAGCTGTTGTCCACTGTCCAGTCCTTGTTCTCAGTGCTGCACAGAGCAAGGGGGTCACCTATGGCAAAGTAAAGCTTTAAAAGTCATGACCTTAACCTTAAAATGACTATGCCGGGTAGGTCACGCTACCTTGCCCAGTCCCTTTTGTAACCTTTTATACCTGGGCCAAGTAAGTTTCAAGTGGTCTCTTAAGTTGACAACTGCTTTATGTTGCCAGACTGTCACAGAGCAGCAGCAATAGACGGATAAATATGATTTCAGCCAGTTGGACTCAAAGGAGAGTTGGACAGTGTCCACCCTCATGATATTTGCATTTTAAGTGAGGTTATCTGCTTCCATAAACAATGTGCTGTGTTTGCTAAATAGGTCAGATTTCAGCTCAGGTGTCCTGGCTGAAGTGCAGTCTGAATTCAACCCCAGATGGGGTGGGAGGGCTCTAGCACAGAGACCAGCTTTTGTTTGGAACATACAGTTTCTGCAAGAAATGAGAATTCTGCACTTCATCACCACAGTATTTGTTCTGGTCCAAAGGTCATTGAGGCTGATGGAAAAGCTCCAGCTGAATTCAATAGTCCTGGAGCCCGCTAATATGTGAAATTTATACTTCTTTTTTTTTCTTCTCCTTAAAAATTTTAGATACTCATTTTCCTGTATATCGCCACACCTTTCCTACTTCTTATTTCTTGTTTGCATTTGACAAATAGTTATCAGCCATTTGCAGACTGACAAGAGTGAGACAGAAGGGAAGTGACCAGAGTTGTTAGTCAGCTAGAGAGCATTTCTCAAGTACTAGGGTGAAGAAAAAAAAAACCCAACATTTTGTATTTGTTTTTCCATAGTTCTGATTTGTTGTCATCACGATGAAATATTTGTCCCATATTGCTAAATAAAAAGATCTTTAGAAAGCTTTGCAAAAGTTTTTCAGTCACTATTCCATGAATTCTCTGAACATGAGAAATGCTACCTTGTATTTGCTTGTATTTAAAAAGTAGAACTGTTTCTTTCAAAAGGAGTTGTGTATGTTGATGAGACTGATATTTCTGTGTTTCTCAAAATTGTTCCACTGGGTTCTTCCTCATGTAGGATGTTTCTCCTTGTAACAAGCCTAGAAATTTTCCACAGCCTTTCTAATCTGCAAAAGTGCTGTTTCTAGGCATGACAGCTTCTGCCCTTGTAATTAAAATTAATAAAATAAAATACAAAGATAATTTTCCTTTTTCCTAGAACATGATGAAGGATAGATAAAATAGTATATTATTGAAAGATTAGTGCTATCATGTATATCAGTCAATTGTAGTACAAATTTATGACATATTAAACAAAATGTCAAAAACAGTGATTCAGAGAAAGCACACAGATGCGAAAATCAGGAAACCTGTCTCATTGTGAAAGTCAATCATTTCCTACATCTTAAGGAAGTGGATGTCCAGAAATTAACTTTTTTCTTTGCTGTAGCTCTCAGCACTCTGCGAACACATTGGCACTGTCTCACTGTGATGTCTGTGAATCTATTTGGTATTATCCAAAGGTAAGGAAAGGTGTCATATGATGAAATGGGCAGATGTAAAATTCAACAACCTGATACATCATTTTCCTTAGTTATTGTGTAAGGTGCTGTGCTGCTACCTAGTCACACAGAAATTCCTCAGTGATCAAGGTCTACATGCAGGTCCCCCGTGCTGGCTTCATTGCAGTGTTTCACAGTTTAGTTTGTTCCAGTGGAGGCTTTGACTTGCTCTGCCTTATAGTTGAATTCCATGCCCCAGTGACGCACCATTCTGCATATGATTTTGCATGGATGTCTGTGAGTGTGGAGGGCTGTGTGTTCAGAGGACCATGCTGACACTTTAAGGACCTGGGAATTTTGCCACAATTTTTTTAATTCATTAACTTCCTGGTGCTTTGCCAAGGGGCCATTTTGCTTCTTTCACTTCCTCAGTTTTGGGAGATCATGTTTTGCTGAGCAAGTGCAGAACCAGAGGTGTGAGACTGAAACCGTGGACAGAGACTCTGTCTTCATCCCCTCACTGAGATTATTTGAAGTGTTGGTTGTATGGCGTAGAAGAGCTGTGGGTAAAGTCTTGTAAGGTACTGGGAGAATGGGGTGGACAGGAATGAAAAGCTTTCTTTCAGATCCTGATGCACTTTTTTTTTTGCCTCTTGCTAGTGATTCCAGTTTCTAACTAAACGATATGACTTTGTATAGGTACCATGGAGTGTGCTCTTGGTTACTTTGATCCCTCCTATCTCTTGAAGCCTTATCCAACTCTGTGATGAGGAGAAAGAGTCTGCTGTTATCAAGGGGAGTGACCCTCTGTTAATGATGAAAATAATAGAGCTTGACAAAGTAAGTATTTTTACCTCAGTTTCTGAAACAATCCTTGCTTTGTGGTGGTTGAAGATATTTGTTGCCAAGAAGTTGTTTTTCTTTACATACCCAAGAAATCTTACAGACATTAGGTAATCTGATATTTAGATAACAAAAAGCCGGACTTAGCTTCTATTAAAACACAGGCAGACTTTCCTCTGAAAACATTTAACTCTGAGCAAAAATACTACTATTTGCACAATTCTTTCCATTTCTGAAGGCAATCACAGTGCTTTTTTAGCACAGGGAACTGATTTTGTGGTAAAAGAGCAATCCTAAGAGATTGGTTTTCCTTTTTAAGGCAGTTTCCTCAGGTGCAAGAGACATGAGAATTTTGACCATCTTCTGTCCTTATCTTCTGACTTATAAGTACGTTTCGGCTAGTTTGAAAGAAATGGTTGCAATGAGAAGAAATGTCTAATTTGTGGCAGTTTAATAGACAGAACAATCTCTTATAACATTCTTGTTTAAGTGCCACTAAGTGAATACACATGAGTACTCCTTTCACAGGCAGAACTGCAGTCATCCATCAACAGTTGTTCAGTGAGGAGGGAATAAAGCTTTTTTTGAGTGTAGCTATTTAATTTTTAAACTTTTTTTTTTCTCAATCAAATGAAAACACATTTCAAAATCTATGTCTGTTTTCTTGTTATTCCCACTGGCAGGCTTAGCACTGAATAATTCAGCAGACTGAGTAGACTTTGCCAAGTATAACCCAAAATCCCCAGACTTACAAAACTCAATTTCAAGTTTCTTACTTTAAGCAATACTTTTAATAAATTATGTATTTTCCCTTCTAAGATGCATTTTCCAATGGATTGCAAATAGCTGAGACACTATCCCCTGATACTATTCATTTTCATATTAAAGGAAGAAAAAAAGATGAATATGGTATAAATATTCCCCTAACTGAAAGCTTTACTGTTTTGGGTTTTTTGGTGGACAAAAAAAAATTTTATTGTTGTTGTTGAGTCTAACCCTGGGAAAACGTGGACATACAGAAAAAAACATTTTGAGTTCCTGTAATCTGCACTAGTTACTATTGAATGAAGAAAATGAGAGGTAAACATCTAATTAAATGTATAAACATATCTTTGTGTAATTTGCTAAAGCTATAATTTATTCTAAATTTACTGAGAAAAGTACAGAAGAAGGAATAATCAGCACAGCCTGCTAATTAGGTATGTGTCCTCTGGCATGTGTCCTGGTGTGTTTTTGACCAAAAGTGGATCCAAGCTACATATTTTTGATACAGATCTTGGCTGATTATAAACTCTCCAAAACTGAGGATATTTGTCTTAGGGTGCTAGTAGAGCCCATCAGAAAGGGTAAAGCTGCACCCTGCATCCCTACATTTGTTGACACTTGTGGGATTTCAAATTGAATTTTAGCCTCATCACACTCTCATGGATACGTACCACAGAAAGCAATTAAGGTGTTGGAAACTCTAAGTGATTGTGAAGCCTCAGGGCTTGTTAAAGCTGTTTGTTATCCTCCTCAGGAGAAGCAAACATGAGGGAAAAAAAAAAAAAAACCCAAAGAACTACTATGGCCTCTTCTGACCTCTCATATTTTCTCTCTGAAGAGTGAAGAAATGTACAAGTGCCTGTGTTAGTAACAGGTACACATCCTTGTAGGTGGATCAATTCATTTCCATTAGTGTCACAAGAGGAAGAAGACCAGTGATCTAATCTACAGAGGCTTTTATCAGACAGCTTGCTTTAGTCTCCTCCACTCAGCTTCCTGCTTTAGTTCCTTGCCAAATTAACCTTGAAGGTATAGCCTGACTTTCTAGACCCTACTCAATGTCTGCAAAGGAGTTGCTTTTGATTTTTAAATTCTGTAGTGATGGGAGTCAATAACAACATTTTGACATCATTAAGTAAATAACACTTCATTTTTCCTTTGAATAATCTTCAGAAAAGCAAGGTCCTCATCACTATGCTGGGTGCTTTGTGGCCATATCCAAAGAATGAGTAGAAGTGATAATATCTGGCTTCACATTCATGTACTTAGCCTACAAAAAGCAGGTTGACTTGTTTACTCTGAGCACAACTTGCTTGCAGGACACAGCAAGTCTACTGACAACATAAAATACTACACTGCATGCACCCTCAAACCTCTGTGATGAGAAATGAGCTCCAGTGACATTACTAGGAGCATTGTACAGGAGACACATTTTGAAGTGACAAAAAATCATCATCTTGCCAAGTGAGAGCAAAGGTTTTGGAATCTGTCTCTAGAGGGAATGTGATTGGAAACATGCCTTTGGCAAAGGGGATAAAAGAAATCTAGAAACAGTAGAAGCAAAAGAAACAACTAGAAGGTCTCTAATGGGTAAACATTCTCTAGGAACACCAAAAGCAAAGCCTGCATTATATCATTTCTTTGACAGATTGGTGGGCATGGCATCTGGAAATGTTTTAGGAATTTATACAAAAGCTTTAATTTTCCTTGAAACGTTTTTTTTATGTTAGACAGGACTCTCAGTTTGTTACACAGTAGTAACAGCTGCAACTTTGTCACACTTGAAGAAAATAAGAAGAAAATTCTTCATTGTCCTTTGTCTTTATTTATAACTTACAGGTACATTTGAGAAACACTTTTTGTGCAATGGAAAGTAAGTGGCCACTTATATTTTTTTTGAGAAGAGCCACTTGAGTTGAGTCAGCTGATTCAATACTGTTAAGTTTTATGAAATACAAAAGAAAATTTTTCATCTAGCACAATCATTATAATTTGCTGCTTGTTTGGAAATAGCTTCTATCTTTCTTAAGCCAGCTTTGTATCATAAGACCTTCTCTGCTCTCTTGAGAAATATGTTTTTTAAGAGCATGTAAACTGAAAAACAGAAGTATCTATGACCCTATTTTGGAAGAAAAAACTCTACGCCTGGAATAACAAACATATTTATGCTCTCAAGGTAGACCATACTCAGAGATGGACATAGAAGAAGAAATAGTGAAAAAAGGGATCAGAAAGCCAAGTATCAGAGGCCACCAAGGTTTTTCCTGCTTGTATATAGTGACATGGGTCTCTGTTCCATGAGCCAGTCTCTCTTTGTTTTCTTCCTCTGTCAATTGTTAAATATCAGACAACTACTGAGCCCAGTCCCGATCTCATTCTCGAATTGCTGGCTGGTACACAGCTATGTGGATGCTGCTCTGAGCAGAGCCTACCCTCATGGGCCCTTGAAGCAGGTCACTCTACCTGGGCAGGGCAAGGTGCCTATGAGGCTTCTGAACTCTGATTAGACATCTAATCTGCAACTCCTTCTTATCAATATGCAATTTTTCTTGCTTTCAGAAACAGTTAACAGATAAAAAACAAATGCCTTCCCCAGTGTCCTCTACTATTCAGACAGAGTATTAAATACAAATGTTAGTTAATATACCTGGAGCACTGAACAATATAAGAAAATTGAAGTTGTATTAGAGTACAAATAAAACTATATACATTCTCATTCTGAAGAGTGCATTTCTCTGGCTAAGCCTTAGAATTAAATAGAGCTCTTTCAATTAAGAAAGCAAAATGCAGCTAAAGAACCTACTGCAACAGTCAACACACATTACTTGATCATAAATTGCTGAAAAGGAAATATACGAGGTGTAAATGGGAAGAAAACTAAGCAGAGAACACACTGCTCTTCTGGCTTTATTTTTTACTGTCTTCAGAGATATATGAAACCCTCCAGGAAACTGGTGGGACTTTGAGCAAGAGTATGTGTTATATATACAAACACTTGAATGGATACCTTTCAAATTCAGAGATCAGCCCAGCTATTGAACAGCAATAGCTAATACAATTAGCTCACAGGACTTGGTGCATATTGCTATGAGGTCTGAATGTGCAGGCACAGATGAGCTGCACTCACCCTTGGATTTCCCCAAGGAGAGGATTTGAGGTGAGCTTTAAAACCTTCTCCATTAGCTCTCTACTACCATTCAACAGAACACTGGGACCTGACATGCATCTTCCTACTATGCAGCACTGCCTGCTTCTTTCCAGCTGGTTCAGAGCCAGTGGCAAACTGCAGCAGTAG